>NC_141693.1:1583499443-1583784443 GCF_964263255.1 Lissotriton vulgaris
TGAAAAATGTCTTCAATAAAACATTTTGAACACAAAAGAATAACATCACCACTGAGTTTTGCTGAAATGAGGTGCTTAAGGGCTGATTCACTGTAGTTCCCCCAGTAATGCTACAGGTACTAATAATATTCAGAAAGGAAACCATATGTAACATGATATGTGATGTTATTGGTGATATCACTGGTGTGGGCATGGATTAGATCGCCGATAAAGCCCTTTAAAATGTCATAAGTAATGTTAACAAAGCCAGCAAGGGTGATCATTTCTAATGAGGCCAATCAATGCCAACCTCTTTTCTTTAAGACTATCACAAGCAAAAGGAAGTTCTCATCCCTGCTCTTGGTCTGGAAGCATGATTGTCAGTGTCCATGGTGTGATGCACTAGAGCTCTGGCTCATACAGCGCAATCTGGACACACTTCTCTTCGATCGCCATCTAACATGGGACCTTTCACAACTCCTGGATGTCTGCCCATTATAGACATGTATTCTTGTACTATTGTAGTATATATAGTGCTTTTAGGACACACTGCATTTTTCTTTGCTTATTTATCACTTCTGCCTGTTAACAGTACATCCGATCTCTACTCACATGCTCTTTCCTTGACTTCAGTTGCAGGACCTACTAGCACCATGGCTCTTCCACTTGTGGACCTTCCTAGCAGCCCTCTGGCCATGGAGTATGTCAACGACTTTGACCTGATGAAGTTCGAGGTGAAGCGGGAGCCGCAGGATGGGCGGTCTGGCCTTATTGCGCGGGCAGGTGCCTCGGTCAGCTCCACCCCATGCAGCTCGGTACCCCCCTCACCGACCTTCAGTGACCCCAGCTCAAGTGAACAGAAGGCAGCCCTAGAGGACTTGTACTGGATGGCCACCTTGCATCAGCAAATGGGGGCCGAGGGGCTGAGCATGAGCACAGAAGATGCAGTGGACGCTCTAATCAACTCTGCCACAGCAGCAGTTGTGGGTGGTAGCGGCCAGCTCACTGGTCTGGAGGCTTACCGGGGTGGACACCATCACCTTACACATCAAGGCTACTTGCTGAGTGCCGAGGAGCTGAGTGGACAACATCATCAGGTAAAGGACTGGAGCAGAAATATGGTGAGACGTGGGGTATCATTTAGTTCCTGGGGAAGCTGACTGTATATACCATCTCAAAGTAAGATATAGTGTGCACAGAGTCCAGTGGATCCCCAGAGGCTTTATAGAGGGTAAAGTAGATAATACTAATGCTCTCTTTTGTGGTAGTGTGGGCGAGCAGTTAGGCTTACCAGAGCGCTATGTTAAGTATTTGTTTTACACACTCATGCAAGATATCATTACACACTCTCCATGACTAAATCCGAGACCAATCATTTGTAAACATGTAATTTTGTTACTTTATTACTAGAACCAAAGAACTTATTTGCAGGCAAGTACAGTTTTCAAATTGGCACTACTTCTCAATGCAGAAAATGAATACTTAATGTGAGACTTCACATCCGCATAGTAGATACCGTTTTTTAGAAATAGCAATACTTTGCAATGCAAGAAAAATGTACACTTGCAATATTTCAATTGAGCAATGTTATCCTATGGGAGGAAAATAAGAATGCAGTTTCACTGGTAAGTGATTTACTTCCAAACCCAGTTCAAGGTTGAAGTTCAAGTGAGCACCAAGACTGAACCACCGGGTTTCAAATTCAGAGTCAGAGGCACAATTTTAACCAAAGGAGACAAGGGGCACTCAAAGTTGTGCTATTTATAAGCCAGTAAAGCGGAATTGGAGGTCAACCTCCGAGGGTTGAGACAAGGGCTAGGGGGGCCACGAGGCAGCACCAAAGATACACCTAAGTGGCATGGGGCGTCCGGGTGCAGAGTGCAGAGTGCAAACACTGAATCAGGTGCACAATACAAATCAAAGGGTGGACGATGGATTCAAACACAGGCTGCAGGCTCGCATTCAGAAGTTGGACGAGGAAACCAGTGGCTGTGAACGGATGTTGAAGGACACCAGGACACTGTTGGTTAGGCTCCCCAAGGCTGGGGGCTGTGGGTTCAGGGGTGTCCCTTGATGTCAGAAAAGCCTTACCCGAGCCAGTTGCAGTTAGGGGGGACTTTCGTGTTGAGGCTGCTGGCGTCATCGTGGAGTTCAGGAATGGTCAGGCAATGTTGGACTTGGGCTCTGGATGGGGAACCTTGATGGGACCAGTTGGCCACTTGGACTCAGGCCGAAGGTATCGGGTGCAGTGGTGGATCGGGAAGCGGTGTTTCGCAGATCTAAAGGCCTCAGAGGCATTTCTTTGAGTTTCTTGTTGAACAGGGCAATTGTTCTCTGGAGTTCTGGTCTTTGTTGAAGGCAGCAGTCCTTCCGGAAGCTTTTGGAGGTTGCTGGGTTGCAGGAGAAGTACTCGTTTTTTGCAGTATCTTTGAGGGCTGCAGATTGAGCGGGCTGGGGCCAAGTCAGTGGGTGTCTTCAGACTTCTTCTGCTCAATGGCTTTGGGATGTCCTCTTCCTTCATGGGTCATTACGAACTGAGGATTAAGGTTCAGGGGTGCCCCTAAATACTAGTTTATGGGGCTGTACAGGGGTCAGAAGGTAGTAGCCAATGAACTACATCCCTCTAGGGTGACTTTAGTCTTTGTATGTCCACTCCCTCTGGGGAGGGAGCATACCCCTAGCCCTATTGGCTAAAATCCACCATAACAATATGGTAGATTATTACAGGAGGGGGTCCCTTCAGCTCAGGACTTCTTTGCGTTGGTCCTGGCTGAAAGGAGACACACCTCTCCTGCTTAGTTTCCTGCTGACCTTGCAGCCGAAAGGGGGCTTGGTCAGGGGGGCAGGCATCTCCATTAGCTGGAGAGACCCTGGTCAGCATAACAAAGGAGGAGAAGCCTTTGATGCTCACCACCCTTCAATGCTAGTCCTGCTTGGGGGTAGGTGTGAAGCACCTTCACCCAGAGCAGGCTGTGTTGCTGACCCTCAAGAACAAAAGGCTCCAACCACAGGGGATTAGAAACTTCTCTAGAAGTAGCAGGCTGGTGCCAACCAGTCAGGGACACACTAATAGGTTGTTAAGATTATCAGGGAGCACCTCTGCATGTATTTAATAATGAATCCAGCACTGGCATCAGTGTAGGCTCATTAACCCATTCCGTGCTCGCTTCGGCCAATGGCCATCGCGAGCACTACCTCGCTGGTGCTGCGCACATTTGTTGGTGGACGCAGCCCCGCCCACTCATTAAGTCTCCCGCACTTCGGGAGAATTTGTGCCATGGTTAGAAGTTAATCTGAGATGTTTGGTACCAAACATCTGGGAATTCGGTGATGTGGAACTCATAATGCGGTGATGTGGAACTCATAATGCCAAGCTCCCAGCCCATGTACTCAGTATGGCTTCACCTTGCACTTATAATGTCTAAGAATGGACTTAGACACTACAGGGCCATATCTGCTCATGCAGTTATGCCCTTATATGAGGTGCAGTGCTCCCTGCTTTAGTGCTATAAGGCCTGCAGAAGGTGTGCCTTACCAATACCTCTTGCAGTGCTGGTAGGCCTGGCACACAGGGGTGTGTGCTAGGTGGACTCTTCATTTTCATATGCACTAAAAAACACACAGGCTACAGTGGCAGTGTGCATGTGTTTGGTGATGGATCTCTTAGGGTGGTATAAAATACATGCTGCAACTCTTAGAGACCCTCTCTTGTCACAAGGCCCTTGGTACTGCTGGTACTTTTACAAGGCATTTATATGTAGACCAGAGGTGGGCAAATTGTGGAAACAAAGGCACCATTTTGGGAAAGAACACAGGCGCTGAGAACTTGGCTAGCAGGCACCCAGTGCACATTCAATCGAAGTAGCATCAGAGTCAGGCAAACCGTGGGGGGTAACCATGCCAAAAGGAGAACATTCCTACACAGGGGTGTTGTATCGAACTATATTCCAGGTACTCCTGTCTAGAAGATGGACAAAGTATATGAAAGGAGGCAGTCAACAGCCTATTCAGCACAAACACCACCTCAACTGGCGGTGTTGTAAAAGAAGATGGAAAAGAGGAAGGAGACACCTTTGGTGTTAGCTCTTAAATCAGAAGCCAAGGACCGAATGGTCATAAACACTGAAGTCTTGATGAGAAGGGTATATATGAAGTTGTTACAAAGAGCCAAGAGGGTGTATTGCAGCTCATCAGCGGTCATTGTGCCCAAGTGATGATTATCAACCTTTAAGAGTGTATGTAGTCGGGCATTTTTTGATTTGGACCAGAAGCTACAACCCCACAATATTAGCACAGGCTGCACCAGGACCAAAGGATTCCAATTACATTACTTATTAGTACTGCCAAGACGTGCACTTAGAATGCACTAGAAACATCACTGCAGTCTGAATAAGGTTGTAATACTGTGCAGAAAAACTTAAAAATGTTCTTGTTACGAGTTGTAAAAGAAGTGAAAAGAAGTTCAATGTTACATTGAAAAGTCTAAACATTTCGACTCCAGTGCAGTATTTTTCTGTATTGGAAAGCGCCCACTAGCAGCAAGGATCTTAACTGTATTTGAATATTTTAAGCTCTTTTCTGCATATGGTTCTTTATAGCGCTACCAATAAATGGAATAAAGATAAAGGGGCTATGTAGGTAATTTACTTTTTGCGATTCTCAAATAGCGATATTTAAGGAATCGCTATTTGAGAAATGCAAAATGGAATGTAGGTACTAATTCGTAAATTTTTTGCGAATCCCTAAAATTCCTTAATTGCGAATAGCAAATTGCGAATCGCAATTAAGGAAGGAGTGTCCCATTCAATCCTATGGGCCAAGAGGCCCATAGGAATGAATGGGGATACATTCTCAAATAGTAGAATCGCTATTCCAAGGGTGCCAGGGTGTCCAAAAGACACCTGTTGCACCCCTGGAATGTGCCTATAAGTACATGTGGCGCACATACATGCCCTAAGGGCATGTCTGTGCGCCACATGGCACTTTGAATAAAAAAATTTTTTAATTTTGACAGCAAATCGCAAAATACCATCTATTCGGAGAAGGTGGTATTTTGCGATTCCTTATGCCCAAATCGCAATTTAAAAGGCACCCCGTGATGAGAAGCCAGGGGCGTCGCGGCGCCACGCAGGATGGGTCTTTCCTCCATGTATAATGTGTGTGAATGACCAGACTCGGGCCGGCTCTCAGATGTCGCACGGACCCCGCCTTCGTCGCCCGGCCGCCTGGTAGAGGCCGCGGCAGCGCCGTGTGACCCTCCGCACATCCTCGAGGGATCCATCGGAGCCTGGACATTTCTCCCCTCCTCGGGCTTCCCTAGTATGTCTGAAGCCCAGGCCAGGTTCTGGGTTGCGCCATTCCTGCAGATATCGAAGGCCGAGCGCATAACAAGTCAGGTAATCGGCCTGAACAGTACTGGAATTGAAAAACAATTTTACTTCTGGGAACCCATAGATTGGGGATCGAAGTGTGGCAGAGGAAGGGGGCTTGGAGTCACGAATGGGCGGAGCTTTAAAGAGTAGCTGCCAAGCATACCTGCAAATATTTTAGAGGAAGTTAAAAGAAAATAATCGGAAGAATGTATTTCTCCCATTGAATTTTATGGAAGAAGATGCAATTGCAGGCGGGAGGCAATCAAAATAAAGCCATTCCGACCGGGTCTCCAGTCTGAATCGGGTCTATTAGCATGTATGCTGTCAACTTATACTTTTTTTTTTTCTAAATCTGCTGCAAAGAAATTGCCCACAAGGACACGTGGCAGAATTTTTTTTATCTAGCTTACCTAATTGGTAACAAAGAGGCTGCGTTTTAAAATATCTTACAGGGTAAGACACCTGCTGAAGAGATCTTTGTGTGCCCTGCAATTTTGAGGGGATTAAAATAGTGGTAACATAACTCTGTTGGTCAATGCAGTTCTGGGAGAGTTCTGTGGTTTGTTCAATCACATATTTGACTCAAAGTAGCATAGAGGGTCCATGTCCCTGCTGTAAAGCACATCGTGCGACCGCTGAGCCTGTAACCAGGCGAGGTCGCCCCCACACACCCCTGCTACTGCCTCGTTTTGCCTCCTTGCCTTGCCTTCATTACCTTCAGCTGCGCCTCATTGTGCCTTCGTTTTTGCTGTTCTTTTTTTTCCCCGGACGACCCACCCGCGCTGAGCCGCCCTATGGCCTTAGCTTTCCTCCGTTTTTTCCTCCTTTGTGCCTTCGTTTGTGCCTTCATTTTTGTTAATTGATGTCCCCGGGCGACACAGCCGCCGCTGAGCCGCCCTCTGTCCTCCTTTCCCGCTGCTGCCTCCCTGCGGCCCCGCCCCCCTGCGGTCCCGCCCCCCTCCTGCCCATTCGCCGCCCCGCTCCCGCCACCCAGCTGCTCCTCCCTCCCGGCTCCTTCTTATGACGCCCATGCATACGCGCAGTGTTGACGTGCAGCGGGGCGCCGAAGGCACGCCAAAGGCAAGCCCGTCTGCGCCCGTCCGCACCTGGACCGCGCCCAGCACCAGGACCCCTGGTCCCTGACGATGCCTGCGCACACGACGGACCTACGACGCCGCCACCCTCATCGCACTCAAACCCGACCGAACAAGAGCCTGCCACCGAGCCACCCAGAGACGCACCCACGGACCCTTCACCTGCCAAGCCTGCAAGTTCACTTGCATCCGGACCTGCACCACAGCCACCAAGCCGAGCACCAACAACAGCCACCTCAAGTGCATCCTGCTCAACACCCACTCCATACACAGACACGCCATCAAACTTTTGAACCTGCTCAACACTACCTCACCAAACGTCGCCTTCCTCATAAAAACCTGGATGAAAGCCTCCTCTGCACCAGACATCGCCATCGCCATCCCGGACGGATACAAGATCACCCGGAGAGACCGCGCCAACCAGACAGAAGGAGGCATCGCCATCGTACAGAAGAACACCATCCGCATCACGACCGACGCCAACGACACCTTCGCCGCCGCCGAGCACCTCCACTTCCAGATACACACCGACCCAAAGAGAACCCTCAGAGGCACCCTCATCTACAGACCCCCGGGACCACGTACACAATTCAGCGAAGACATCACGGACTTCATCAGCCCGCACGCCCTCCGCTCCACTGACTACATCCTCCTGGGGGACCTCAACTTCCACCTGGAGAACAGCAAAGACCGCAACACCTCCGCCCTGCTGGACAACCTCGCCAACCTCGGACTCAAGCAACTGGTCAACAACCCCACCCACTACGCCGGCCACACGCTTGATCCCGTCTTCTCATCCAGCAATCACATCACCTTCAGCCACTCCACCGGACTTCACTGGACCGACCACAGCTGCGTCCATTTCAGCTTCAGAAGAACCATGACCCACCACCACCCGCAACAGGTTCCTCACAGGAGCTGGAGCAAGATCACCACCGAGCAGCTCATCACCTCCCTCAACCACAACCCACCCGCAAGTACAACGGACCCCACCGAAGCAGCACGCAACTTCACGAAGTGGCTGACCGCCTGCGCTGACGACCTCGCGCCACTAAAGAACCCTCCCAGCAGACCCAGAAGCAAGAAAGCCTCCTGGTTCACCGACGAACTCAAGGACTCCAAGAAAAACTGCTGCACCCTTGAGAAAGCCTGGCTCCTCGACCAGACCACAGACAACATGACCGCCCTCAAACACGCCACCCGCAAGCACCACCAGCTTATCCGCACTACCAAGAAGAATTCACTGAAGGAACGACTGGACAACAACGCCCACGACAGCAAGGAACTCTTCAGCATCGTCAAGGAGTTCTCCAACCCCAGCACCGGCAACAACGACATCACTCCTTCACAAGATCTCTGCGACTCTCTTGCATCGTTCTTCCACCGCAAGATCGCCGACATCCACAACAGCTTCAGCGCACCATCAACGCACCCAACCGTCGAACCAACGCCCCCCACCGCCACCCTCTGCACCTGGACCACGGTGACCGCCGAAGACACAGCTCACACAATGAACACCATCCACTCCGGATCTCCGACCGACCCCTGCCCCCACCACATCTTCAACAAGGCCGACTCCATCATCGCACCCCAACTCCGGGACATCATCAACACCTCCTTCCATATCGCCACCTTCCCGGAGAGCTGGAAGCATGCCGAGCTCAACGCCATACTGAATAAACCAACAGCGGACCCCACCGACCTCAAAAACTTCCCCCCCATCTCGCTCCTCCCTTTCCCTGCCAAAGTCATCGAGAAGACCATTAACAGACAGCTTGCAGCCTTCCTCGAGACGAACGGATCCCTTGACCCCTCGCAGTCCGGGTTCCGAGCCAACCACAGCACCGAAACCGCCCTCATCGCTGCCACCGACAGCATCAGAACCCTGCTCGACAACGGGGAAACAGCGGCCCTCATCCTCTTGGACCTCTCTGCAGCGTTCGACACTGTCTGCCACGGCATCCTAGTTCAACGCCTCAGCAACATCGGCATCCAAGAGATGGCGCTGGAATGGATCATCTCGTTCCTCATCGGAAGAACACAGAGAGTCCGCCTCCCCCCGTTTCGATCCGAGGCCACCGAAGTCATCTGCGACGTACCGCAAGGATCATCACTCAGCCCCACCCTCTTCAACGTCTACATGAGACCTCTTGCAGCCATCGCACGCCAGCACAACCTCAACATCATCTCCTACGCCAACGACACCCAGCTGATCCTCTCCCTCACCAGAGACCCCGCCACCACCAGAACGAGCCTACACGAAGGGATGAAAGACGTCGCTGAGTGGACGAAGAACAGCCGCCTGAAACTGAACACAGACAAGACGGAAGTCCTCGTCCTGGGACCATTGCCCTCCGCCTGGGACGACTCTTGGTGGCCCCCCGCCCTGGGCGCCACTCCCAAGCCAACAGACCACGCACGCAACCTGGGCTTCATCCTGGACTCCTCCCTCTCGATGACCAGACAAGTAAACACCGTCTCCTCATCATGCTTCAACACCCTACGCATGCTCCGCAAGATCTTCCGATGGATCCCGACCGAAACCAGGAAGACGGTCACCCAGGAACTCGTCACCGGCCGAATGGACTACGGAAACACCCTCTACGCCGGAACCACAGCCAAGCTACAGAAAAGACTCCAGCGCATCCAGAACGCCTCCGCCCGACTCATCCTGGACATCCCCCGACGCAGCCATATCTCCGGCCACCTGAAGGACCTACACTGGCTCCCCGTCAGCAAGAGGATCACGTTCAGGCTCCTCACCCACAAGTCTCTCCACGACCTGGGCCCCAAGTAACTCAACGACCGCTTGACCTTCTACACGCCCACCCGCCAGCTACGTTCTACAAGCCTCGCCCTCGCCGCCTTAAAACGCATCCGAAGAGCCACCGCCGGAGGCAGATTCTTCTCCTACCTGGCGGCCAAGACATGGAACTCCCTCCCCATCCATCTTCGACTGACCCAGGACCATCTCGCCTTCAGGAGACAACTCAAGACCTGGCTGTTCGAGCAATAGCGGACCCCTTCCCCCAAGCGCCTTGAGACCCTGCCGGGTGAGTAGTGCGCTATACAAATGCTATGATTGATTGATTGATTGTAAAATGCGGATTGCAATTTTGCATTTTATGTCGATAGGTAAGTGGTCTACTGCTCTTGCACTATGATAATTCCCCTAGCGCCCTGCCGCGGTGCTGGGTTGCCGTGTACCCGGAGCCCCTCGCGGGACCTCCCCCCACGTGGCATGGATGGCCGGGACTTCGCAACCCCGCCCCACCTGCTGTCGGACCAGGGCAGCCTGGCGCACCAGAGCGCAGCGCGGCGGGCATTGCAGCACCCCGGACCCTTCCAGGAGGGCAAGTACTTACCTTCGCCAATCGCTATGGGGGCACATTCAGATTCACCATCGTCGTGCAAAGCCCTGGCGAGGAAGGCACGGAGAACCCCTGGCGCTGCCAGCGGCAAGGGAACAAGATCACACAGAGCGTGGACATCCCCGGTGGGGACACCGAGGGATACCATGTCCTGCGGGTACGTGACCATTGTACTGGGAATGTCAGCAACTCCTACATCCATGCAAATGCAGGGCCCCAAGTGAGAAGAAAAAACCCGGGGGCGGGGGGGCTCTCAAAGGGGCGTAGCTGATGCAACAAAGGGCGTGGCCTAAAACACTCAAGCCAAAAATCAGTGCCTAGCACAGTGCGCTGCCTGACCCACTGGCAAAAAAATGGTGGGGAGCCACGGCCAACCGCCAACCCGGTCAAGGGAGCCACGGGTCAAAAAAGTTTGGGAACCACTGCCTTAAATGCTTGAGCAAAATAAGGAATCGCTATTTTTGCGATTCCTTATTTTGCTATGTGGCACCTACAAACCAAGTCGCCGTTCGTGATTCGTAAACGCCTTCCTACATATTCCCCAAAGACAACAAATTCAGTACAATGCTGAAAGGAGATTTCATCAGCGTGCACCGTCACTCTGCTCTGCAGTGAAAACCCAGGCCTCTAGATTCACAATACAGAGGGTTGGACCCAGGGGAGTAGCTTCAAGCAGTGGCGTAACAATAGTCCCCGCCCCTCAGAACGATGCAAGAACAACAGGCCCTTGGTCTGAGCGCTCCAAATTGTGTCAGAAGCGTGGGGGGACTTCCATGTACTTTGCAGGGGGGGCCCTCATGTTTTGTTAGACCACTGGCTTCAGGGGGACGGGTTTGGGTTGTTAACCCCCCTAAACAAATATTCTTTAGTAAATAGTTGGGTACACGTGCTTTCAGTTTGGTATGATGAAGTGTCTGTCTAATTTAACCTGTGATTTTTACATGCCCACACTGACAAAACACACACTATCTCGTCTCTGTTTTAAAGTCCTTAAAAATGTAAATTAGTATGAAAATGTGTTTTAGTGCCCCTAGTAGTCCACCATCTTCTCTCTTTCCACTGTCCCTTAAGCCGCCTACATGTCCTGCTTCTCATTTAAAATGTTTTAACAAAATAACCCTGCCTGATTGTTGGGAAATCTTACTGACCAAGCTACACCCCTGGTTGGACCGCCACTCTGCATTGGAATGAAGCTACAGCACCCAAACTGATGTGGCCATTTCAGTGTACATTTAGAAGCACAAGATGTAGGGATCTGGGTGCTTGATATGTCTCACTATATAGGGACTCCTAAGAGATGAGCTACCACAAGCAGCAGCCTTTTCCTCCTTGGTCACTGAGGCTTCCTAGGCTAAGGGAGATACAAGACTCCTGTGCGATACCACAGATGGCAGCTTTCACTGAATTCTAGAAAGTTCTTATTGACTGGCGGCAATATGCCCAATTGATCTCAAATCTCTCTGTCTGGGACTGAATTATCCCAATATTTTCCTCCATAAGGATAAAATGGCTATCACTAAAATAAATGTTTACAATAACAGGCAATGCACTCACCGATTTATTGTGTGGTGATTAAATTAGAATACCTTGCTATGCTTTCTATAGCTGTGCTCCCCACCCTAAACGCATGCATCAAATGTGGTCCTTTCGTGCTACGAACCTGGCCTTAAGCTGTGTATGGGTGCACCCACCAGATGAAGGCCCAGTGCAACACTTCATGATAGGTAATGGTTCTTATGATCAAATCCGTTAAAATTATTTGAGATGTCTCAAGACTGCTACATTTACTATTTAAAATAGCAATGCGCTCAATGGGCATAATGAAAGGAAGGTAGACAAAAATGGAGACGAGGTCCCACGTCGGGTGTGGGAAGCGCGCGGCAGGTGGCGGGACATGGCACCGCAGCCATCCCTTCTGCCCCCACGTGTCAGGGCCTTGGTTATCCGGGGTAATTATAGCTGCTAAGGAAGGCCGATTACACATGCATTAATCCACTTATGTGGTGCTGCTAAAAGCACATGGTGTCTGGGTGTGAGAGGGATTGTCCAAGAGTGTGCGGGCGGCATTAGAGGATTTAAATGAGAGGGAAGCACTTCAGCCCATTTCTTGGTCCCACAAACGAGACTGCATGGGTAGTGAGACCCTGGCACTGGTGAGAGATTGTAGTACACTGCCCACAATGTATTTCTCATATATTGATTTAACGTTTGCAACATGTTGCATGGACTTTAGAACATGTAGGGCCTGTAGGGGAAAACATATTTTCTGCTTTAAGTGAGGTGGTCTCTCTGGGGCTAGTCACCATCAGTATGAGGCACAGCGAAGAGCCGAAGGGACTCCGCAAACTCCTAATCTTGGGAGATGGAGCTCTCGCCAGAGTAATGCCCTGCTGGCGGAACAGTGTGTATGACGGAGAGCGCAAAATTTTACTATGTGAATTCCCAAAATGCAGCCTCCCAATTTTCCCTGTAGATTGAGTAACAAAGTTATAAAAACATACTTTAGGAGCGTCTTCATGTCATTAGGACAAAACTTGTAAATGTTCTGATCACTTGGGTTAGAACTTAGGAACCCACACATTAGGTTTCTCTTTGGTCGCCAATTCCCTCCCGCACTTTTAACGTAATCAAAGGCAAGATTTACTGTAGGAAAACAACTGCAATGCATCGCTGCTGTGAGGCACGCACTAACATACAATACAAATATGTTCAGCTAATGAAAACAAAACTGACCCCAAAAAATATGGCCCACATCGTAAAATAAATAAAGGTTAAAAAAGAAAGAAGATAGCTGATTATAGAAACGTCGGTTCGACTGTCAGAAGTATTGCTGAGAAAATACAGCGAAATCAGCGGCCGTTTTAAGAAATCCCAAGGACAACGTAAAAAAAGAAATAAACCAGGACACTTTTTTTTAGACTTTTGTGGTCTTTAGTGTGGTCTTAAGGACAATTTGAACGTAGATCCTAATAATTCTGACTGGTTACATAATCCTATGTGTATTAATAGGTATAAACTCCTACCATTTGCATAGAATCAGAATATTGCAAATCACTATGGTGTTCCGTGACCCTATAAAATAGATGCAAGGGGCAGCAGCAGCAGGAGCAGCAGCAGGAGCAGGAGCAGCTTATCAATTGTCACTGAAATCCTGATTAGAGTCATTGGATTCCTTATAATGCAGGATCCATGCAATTTGACGTAGAAAGATTAAAAAAACATATAAAACACTTGCAGTATGATTCGCTACTAACAAAATAAAAAAATGTGAAGCCTATCAAAATTGTTTTCGTGGCTAAAAAGTAGGACGTCTTTTTTTTGGCCTATAAAATGCTAGGATTCTGTACCCATGTTTACACACTAATCACAAGGAAGCCATCCAGATGGACCCAATTTAGAAACTTAAGTATCACATGGAAACAACCGATTTTAGGTAAGAAAGGAAGCTGTTGCTTTATGCTGTGATGCTGTTTTTTTCAGAAAAGAATACCATACATATGCAAATTATGATGACCGTTTTCCTTCATTTACAAATGTAATTCCAGTTGAAAAAAACTTAGGGGCACAGGCATCAAGCTTTTTACCAATAGCAAACGGGCCTATTTGTAGAATCGGCCCGTTTGCAACCGGTAAAAAGCCATTTCTGATGCCTCAAACCTAAATTCATTCGCAAAACAGGTAATCACAATTTTTACCTATTGTGCTAATGAATTTAGGGAAATGCAATTTGCGATTGCCTAAATGAAATGCATGAAGCATTTTAAAGCTGCAACTTTGCATTAAGGACGCGCAAATTACCATCAACTTCAAGTTGCATTTTTCAAAGTGCCATGTGCTGCATACACGTGCCCTTAGGGCAAATGTGGGCGCCACATGTGCACACTTACCTTTTTTTCGGGGTGCATCAGGGAGCCTTAGGCACCCTTGCACCCTTGCAATTGCATTTGCAATTACCTATTTGGTAATCGCAAATTGAAAATGCTTTCCCATTCATTCCTATAAGCCTCAAGGCCCATAGGAATGAATGGGACCACATTCTCTAATAGCAATTTGCGATTCACTATTATGGAATGTGTAGGAATCGCTTTTTTTTGCAATTCCTACATGCATAAGGAATTGCGACTCCGAAATAGCGATTCCTTAAAAATCGCTATTAACGAATCTCAATTCCTTATCTTGATGCATGTGCCCCTTAGAGTGTCTGGAAAATGAAAGTAAAGGACACGCCTATCATTGTTTTACAATGTGAGAGAAGGCAGGAAGGAAGTGAAGGGTATGTGTCAGTGGAACCTTGTCCCAAAATGGACAATGTGATGTGAGTAGGTGCATATAATACAAATTACAGTTGACTAGTGATACATTCTCTTACGACAGGTGAGTTATGACTGTGCAACTTGCCTGTAAAAAGAAAATAAGTGAACAGCCTTAATTGGGACATCACATTCTGAGAAGGATCTTGACTTAGAAGGTATTGGAAGAGAGGGTGGGAGAGATACGCGTCATAAAAGCATATGAGCATTTTTAACTCAATGTCGATGAAGTGGGCGGAGACCTGGGCTGAAAAGATAAGGAGGCAGTTATGAACCTTTTTCTCACATCATCTCTTTCTGTTTGACCCCGTTGCAGCTCACCCATATGGATGATCGCTTCTCGGATGACCAGCTTGTCAGCATGTCAGTGAGGGAGCTGAATCGCCAGCTGAGGGGCTTCAGCAAAGAGGAGGTACTGCGGCTGAAGCAAAAGAGGCGCACGCTCAAGAACCGTGGCTACGCCCAGTCGTGCCGCTTCAAGCGAGTTCAGCAGAAGCACGTGCTCGAGTCCGAGAAGTCACACCTCTCACACCAGCTGGAGCAACTACAGCACGAGCTCAGCCGGGTCATGCGAGAGCGGGACACCTACAAAGCTCGCTACGAGAAGCTCGTGGCCAGCAGCTTTGCTGAGAGCCGGGCTGTGGCCTCAGCGGTGGCAGAACACCACGCCTCGGAACCCACCTCCCCGTCCGAGTTCTTTCTGTGACCCACGGGGAGAGTGGGGCGATGGTGTTATTGAAAGACTGGGCGCCTGGGGTCCTTGAAACACCACAGAGGAGGGTGGGGTGAAGGAATTCAGGGCATGGGTCACTGTAGGGGAAGGGAAGTGGCACGGCAAGGGGCAGGCCAGGACACTCATGCCAACTCCAGAGAGTTACCCAGAATCCAAGGCCTCTCCAGATACAGGGCTGGCTGTGTTGAGGATTGTGGTGGGAGAGATCACTCAAGGGATGTGAGCTTATTTCACTGCCAGGCAAATATATGTACCACTCAAATGTCTCAGACCATATTTCATATAACAAAAGCAAAGGTTTGCAAGGAGGCTGATTAAGTGAGTCCCGGCAGTAAATATTCCAAAGAAATAAGTACCTTTTCCACCTTTACAAAGACGAATAGGGTGAGTCCCGAGGTGCATTCTAAGGATCTCCTAAATGTGTTAGATAGGGCTGGTGAGTGAGCCCCAGGACTGAATTACCTTACAAGCCAGAGGTTTTGTTTCCTTTACAAAGATGGCACAAGGGCTTGTAAGCCCCCATGATGAGTTAGAAAAAGAAACCATGTTCTTGCTCCTATGCAAAGATGGTACAGAGACTGGTGAAGAACACACAAGGAGGTATTCACCGGAGATCCATAAAGATGGTGCAAAGCCTGGAGAAATTTGTAGGTTGACCACATCACCCCATATCACTTAAACACCACGGGGCATATTATCAAGAACGGCGTTAAAATTATTGCCGCTTTAGCGGCAGGAAACTGCCCCTAAAGCGGCAATAATGGGCTTGATAATATGCCCTTGTGAATTCCCATAAAAGCCCAGGTTCTGGTGTGAACCTGGGCTTTTTCCTGCCGCTAAAGTGGCGATAGTTTTAACGCCGTTCTTGATAATATGCCTCCACTATTCCAATTCCAAGCTTTTCTTTTCCCAATAATCGTTACACAGTGTGTTGAAATTGGTTCAATTGAGGCAAACCAAGACTGCAGCTCTCACAATGCAGTGATTTTGCAAAAATAATAATAATAATAATAATAATAATAATAATCCAGCCCATTACTGAAACAGTGCTGCCCTTGGAACATGAAGTCATTTGATCGCCCTAAAGAATTACGAGGAGTCCGTTCTAGTCAAATGTGCCCTTTCAGTGACTGTTCCACTAGGTCGCTGCATGCAGGTCATGCGCGAGAAGCTATGGTACAAGAACTACTACACGTCCGATAGCTACACCATCCAACCTTCAGACCAGTTCTAGCTGCCTGAAGCATAGGTGTTTAGCTGCTGAATGACATGTCACCGGTCACATGCTCAGTCAGTTCTGTACGTTTACCCAGCAGCACCCTCTATGCTAGGATTTTATCACAGCAAAAATAATTCACAGTGCTGATGGATGTCACACATGGCAAGAGACCTCGTTGCTTTCAGATTGCATTGACAATTGAAATGGTCTCACGGCTGAAACCAAGACATGAAACCCCCAGGCTAACATTTCTCGCCCCCTTTGTAGACAACTGCAGACACATCGCATGCCAACCCTTACATGCATGGCTTTCTTAACATATACATTTGTAACTGCTTGCATAATACATACTGTCTTGTAAAACATGAACCTCACCTATCCAGATGTCAGGGCGCATAACATTGCTATCGAAAACAAAAAGTCACCCATATATTGACTGGTTGTGGCAGTAAATCAATCAGATTTCACATTATTTTGTAAAGTCACAACAAAGTGAATTACAAACTAACAAGGGGCCAGGTGTACGAATACGTTTTCCCATAGACATAGAATGGGTAAAAATGTTAATAGAAGTTGCCCAAAAAATCTCACACCATAGAGGACAGAGTTGAAAAGGGACGTGAGTAAATAGATTGATAGTCAATACAGAGGTCGTTGTGACTGATGGTGCAGCAAGGCAATGTATAATCTTCACCAAGGTTATATATTTTATTTTATACAGAGATTTATCTGTTTCCGGTGGGAGCGAGGTTGGAGGAGGGACTTTAGTGGAAAATTGCCACTGCCTGGAACACAGAGCGCAGTACATTGCATGATGAAAGCACACAGTCACTCATATATTGGACTGTGGCAGCTTTCATTCAGAATTGCCATAATCATTCAGGGGCAGGTAATGTTGAAAGATAGCAGATATGCACATAATAAAAGAGGCAAAGGAATGTTATCAAACAATGAGATAGCCAGACAGTATACAAGATGTAAAGTAAGGCTATTGTGAGGCAGGTGAAGCTCCACACTTCCAAACGTTGAGAATGCAGAGCGTCACTTTATACAAAAGAGCTGAGATGTATTACAAACTCTTAACATTTGGAGGCAATCGGAGTCGAAATGGGAGGAGCAATAACAATTTAGAACTGTATGCGGGAGAGTTACATGGTCAAATAGATAAGCAGAGGAGTAAGAAAGGGGGCGAAGAATAAATTACAGGACGGGGTTTCGAATGCATAGAAATAGAGGCTCGAGAGCCCTACATAACGAAACAAAGGAGTCAGAACACTTGAAACTATACAGTCAGATGACAATTCCAGAAAACCTAGGGCCAGATCTATGGCCCTTCCAATTTGCGAGTCCCAAATGTTGCCAATTTGCGATTCACAATTTGCAATTCGCAAAATGAAATGTAAAGCAGTGTCTCAGAAACTGTTTGCGATTCCTAATGGGGTCGCACATTGCCTGCCTCATTCATATTCCTGAGGCAGGGCAAATTTGTGACCCACTGGAAATGGCTGGCACTCCCAGCAGCCGCAGCCGGCAGTTGGAGTACCTGCAGGGTGATGACGTGGGGAGGGGGAGGGGCAGGGTGGGGGGTAGTAATGTATGGATTACAGAGTTTTATAGGTAATTAAACGTTTAAATAAATAAAACGAATTTCGTTGCGCGCACTGCATCGCATTTTGGGATGCAGTGCACTCAACGAAATTTGTTTTATTTATTTAAATTTTTACTTACCTGGGAAGCTCCGTAATTCATACATTACTACCCCCCACCCTGCCCCTCCCCCTCCCCGCCCTGCAGGTACTTCCACCTCCGGCCGTGGCTGACTCCCAGGGATATTGGCCTGCTGAGGTCAGCAGACCATGTCTGTGACTGCTTTTTAAATAAAACTGTTTTTTTTTCAAAGGCAGCCTGTTTTCCTTAAAGGAAAACGGGATGCATTTAAAAAAGACAAATGAAACGTTCCTGTTTCATTTTGTAAGAGTAGGTAGGGGTCCCACCGACCACTGCCTACTCTTAAAAAATATTTTCGCTGCTAGTCACAAAGGGGAAGTGGACCCCTTCCCATTTGCTAGTGGCTTAACACCGATTTATAATCAGTGGTAAACTGCGAGTGTTTTGCAACCACAATTGAGGTTGCAAAACAATGGTACATACCATTGACTCGCTGTTACGAAGGGACCCCCTTGGCACTCACCTTCCAAATAGCGAGTCGCAAACCCTATTTTCTGAGTCGGTAATAGATTAACGACTCGCAAAATAGGGTTTGTAAATAGGGCAGACAGAATTTGCGGTCGCAAACGGGCATATTTCCGGTTTACGACTGCAAAAAAACGGTCGTACATCTAGCCCCTAGCTCCTGCTCCAGTCCGATATATTTACAAGCAGTGAAAACGCTGCATATGTGTCTGGTAGCACCATCTTACAATGGCCAGGTAACCAGTGGGCCTAGTTGGATTTGAACGGCAGGAACCACAAACAGAAGACTGCGAGGGATTAAACTGTTTTAATTAAATAAAGGCGACAGATGCACAGTTTTCAAACCCTGTTCTCCTTGACTTAGGGAGTTAAAGGAACTGCTTAAGTGGAGACATGGTGTAAACATTATATCTAACGTAAAAAGTGTGAAAAACATACACTGTGGTGTTTGAGAGAACACTCGTCACATACTCTTTCAAACCCCTGTGTACCCCTTTCTTGGGAGTTTCTTTCTAAACTTGAGGCACCAGGAGTAGGTGAAGTAGGTATGGAAATTCTATGTAACAACTTTCACTGCACATGCTTCGGTAGCTCCATGGAGATATTACTCAGAACAGCCTATCAGATCATACCATGTCATCTTCCAACCAGGCTCCAGTTCTAAGCTTTTCTTTCTTATACCATTGGAGTTTTCAGATGTGGTGTACAACTGTTTCACTCGAAGTGTACCAAGATAGACTGCAAGTCCCAGAATGCAGCAGGTTGTTAAAGGAGAGCCCAAGACTGAATATGGAGTTATCTGGAAACTTTAGGCTCTGAACAATCTGATAATTCAGCTAAACGTAAATGTGCTTGGCCAGCGGGCAGGATATGATGCACTTATTGTAGCAGAACCTTACGTTCATGGTTGCTGCAGAAAAGTAAAGAAGGCCACAAAATTAAATCTAGTGCTATCGGAACTACAACATTCAAAGTTAGATGCCAAATGGCCTCCATTCACACAGTATACCAGTAGACAGTCCTGGCTTTTAACAAACAACACTTTGAATTCTGGCCTAGAGATTGCTTTAGCTCTTTCGCTGTTTTCCCACAAATCATAATACAAATACATATTTATAAATGAATGCACATATGTATGTATTTTTGTTATGCGATATATAGCTTTTGTTCAGGCCAGTCCGTGCTTTCATTTCTGAAATCATTTTATGTTTATATTGGTTTATTTTTGTATTGGTTTTGCAAGTGGACAAATTAATGGAATGCTGGTTATTTTTTTGCATTTTTGCGATGTGTCATCTTTACTTTTTTTTGCAAACATATGCACGCCACCTTTAGATGGCAGCAGTTTTACTTTGCGTTCATTTTTGAAATTGTAATATCTATGGCATATGTTTGCAAAAGAAACAAAATAAATATCACAGGCTAGCCAAGGCTACACATATTTTTTGTTTTGCCTCTAGAGTTATAAGTATGGCATCAAAAATCCCGGCACGAGAAGTGTGGTTGCGTAACAAGAAAAAACATCATGCTGTAGGGTTCACGCACACCACGAGGCCAGTCGTCAGCTATGGTGAATGGCCTGGGGGTCTAAGGCCATATCTTTGGATCCCATTCCATTACCATAGTGATTCACTCTTATGGAGCCTGGTTCAGTCAAACATAGCAGATGTTGTTATTGTTTTAAGGCAATAAGGGCCGATTTTGGTGTTTGTTCTTTACAACTAAAAAGCTGCCAATAGTGATTGATTCAGAAGAGCTCAATTTCGTTAACTTGTGTTAACAAGACCGGGAGATACGAGTACATAATATTCCTGACAACATTCCTGTGGTAGTATTGTTGGGGTAATTTGCAGAAGGCGCTAACACAATATCATGTTGCGCTATTTTGCTCCTTTTACGCAGTTTAGATGCATCAAATATCAATATTCATATTTTGCACTGCCAAACTTCAAACATTCATTTTTCTCAAAAAAAGAAGCAACTGCCACAAAATAAAACAGAGTGAAACAGCACACCGCCGCTAATTAACATAACATTTTTGTTGCTGCGAAACAGCACCCGCCGATAACAGCAAAAAGAAATGACTCAAATAGTACTAATCTTCAAAGCGTATGGTATGGACCCAAACCGGGATCATAACCTGATTTTGGTGAATATTTTAAGGGAACGATTTTATCGATTCTGTCCAAACCGGCAGGAGCTAAATATAGTTTGCAGTCCGGGTGTTTGCCAGGATACCAGCTGCTTTAATTGTTGTCCGTATTCCCCGCTTCCCACCTCACCCACAGAAATTGTGACCACTTGACTATCTCAGGCAATTGTGCACACTAGCTCCACCCGGATTGTGCACCCTAGACGCCACAGCCGGCGCAATTTGCGCTAATAGTTAAAATAACAATTATAATTAAAACAATTATATATCGGTAAAGACTTAAAACATATTACCAGAAGAGGGCAGTGTTAGACCAAACATGAGGGGAAGTTCTCTTTCAATAAAAAAAATGGTTACATTTGTCATTATGATAATTCTAAAGAGGTAAAGTTAAAGGAGTTGGCTTTCTTTCAAGTGACCCGATTTAGACGAAAAAGAAACATTTTCAATAAATATATTTTTCTGCCAGTGGACATATTATTGGAATGTTTGCATTCAGTTGTCGTCATATGCCACTTCTGAACCGTGATCAAGGAATCATTTGCTTTTTGGGGCCACGAAACCTCTGCTGGGATACGTACATTCTGCAGCCATATGGCTACCTTTCTACTATGTATCTTCTGGTATCGTGTGGCTGCCTCGGCCCCCCTCTACTGTGGTCCTCTGGTCCTTGTTCCTTCAGCGGTCAGGTGACCGCCTGTGCCCTGGTGCTATCTGGTCATGTGACTATAAATGGCAACATTTTACAACAGGGAAGTGGGAGTTTCTGAGAAAAAATGGGGAATATATTTCCCCCATGAATTCTATTAAAGCAGAACTGCTAAACTAAAGATATTTCGTCTTGAAAAAATAGTGGTCTTTGTTTACACGCATTCCTACATCAAAAGTGACGCACCGGCTGCGCAAAGGGCTTGTAAATAAGCCCCGTGGGGCAGATTTACAAGCCCCTTGCGCCACATTTGCGTCATTTTTAACATGAATTTGGTGTGTTCTCATGCGTGCGGTACTTATTGTATGGAAAAAACACAGGGGCTTATTTACAAGCCCCTTGCGCCACCCGTAAGTCACCTTTTCCCATTTTAAAAGTGACGCAGTGGTGGCGCAAGTGGCTTGTAAATAAGCCCCACAGTTACGTTAAGGAATCATTCAATCAAACAATTCTATAAATTATCAGGGGTCATTTTCGTTATCGTCCTTGACGTTCCAACACAATCGATGTGACATTGAGTGATTCCTTACGGAGCTGTGTTTTCTTAAATGGCTTCCTTACCCATGTTCCTTGGAATACAGGGTGCCCCGTTCTTATCTCGTAATGTATTCTATGGTAATGTCACTACCTCTGCCCTATTCCTGTTCTCTGGTCATGTGACTACCTCTGGTCTTTTTCTATTCTGTGAAGACCGCCTTGCGTTGATTCTGAGGTCATGTGACTGCTCCTACCCTTCAGTGATCATGTGACTGCCTCCAAGCTAGGTCTATTCTTTGGTCTCGTGAACGCCTCTGGTCGGTGTAGTCTAAGATCATGTTTCACCTCTGATATGTGTCTTTTTCACATTTGATTTGTGTCTACTCTATGGTCACACAACTCTTCTGACCTGAAAATGACCTTCTGCAATTAATACAGGAGTTCAACAACTTGTGGATGCTTTAAGGCCTAGAAATAGTAAAATAAGCATTGGCAATGCAAATAAGTCTAGCTTGTGAATGCATTGTCAGGCCAGACCTAAATATCCATGTACTTAATGACTGCCTCATCCTATCTGTGCTACTGCCAAATAAAATTGCCATGATGTATCTAATTATCTAAGGCCCTTTAATAGCATTACAATGGCATGTGTGTGTGTGTCCCTGAAAGTTCAAGCTTAGGCAGCCGGATACATAAATACAATGATCGCAGCTGTGTAGAGGGCAAGCCCTTTATGTAGAAGGACACAACATCTGCCCTATCAAAACATGTACTACAGACTCCCAACAGGGTGGTGAAGCTAAAGGCCTTCTTGTGGTTCTCACATTATTGTGTGGCGACAGCTGCGCGGTCAAGCAGACCATTTAAAAGGTGGAAAAAAGAAGCGAGGAAGTCAAACTCCAGAGATCGTACTGCATTTAAAATAATACTTGTAGCATTGAAAATCAAACATATCCTATCTGGGTGTTAGTGAGTGTGGCAACCTCACTTAAGATCATCACAGGCATCTTTTTCACGTAGCAACCTAATGCATTCTGCGTGTTGTCGTACTGCTTTGCTTCATTGAGCTCATTAGACTGACCCGCTATATAGCAAGGGCATTTAAGTGAAAAGTCTAGGAGAGAAAACAAAGAGTCAGGCCGAAAGGTCTACTGAAGGTCCGCCTGTTTACTCAGTGTACTGATCTAAGAGTACTGAGCTCATTCAATTGCGCCGCTCCATGATGCCTGTCACCTATTCTTTTCCTTCTTCTGACTGTTGCAGCTGTCTAAACTGGCCTCGTACTTAAAAAGTAAGAAATCACCAGAAATATATAAATCATTTACAAAGACTCTGGTGCAGCCCCTGCAGACATCAGGAACTTAAACTGGATCTGTGACCCCAAGGATGGGCTTCATACAGAGTCTATGAGTCTGTCATGATTACTTCATGTCCAGATATGGACCTTGGGAATAGCCTCCGAGAGGAGGAAGAGAAGAAACAGAATCAAATATCTCTCATCGCCCCATCCCCAGCCCCACACACTACAGTTATGTCTCTCTAATTGCCCAATCTCTGACTCCATGCATGACAAAGAAGTCTCAGCCACTTCCCTCTGATTGCTCCCATACACTACTGAACCATCTCCCACGCCACACTATCACTGACCCCAACACCATGAAGAAATGTCACTGTTTACCCTATCGCTTGACTTCATACCGTACCAAGATTCTCTTGTCGCCCTTTTACTGACCTCATACACTACAAACAGGGCTTGCTCGTTGCCCCATCCCTGACATCATTCACTACGAGAAGCCTCCCACGTTGCTCTATTATTGATATCATACACTATAGAGAAGACCCCTTTGACCACTATCCCTGAGCTCCGCGGTAGGGAGAAGCCTCATCAGTTGCCTTGTCTTCATACACTACATTGCCCTATCAATCAATACAGAGTATTTACATTCATTGCCCTGTCTTTGCGCTCATACACTACACAGTAGTGTCTCTGGTTCCCTTATCACTCAACTCAACATTACAAAGAAGTCTCCCTTGTTGGGCTACCACTGTCCTCATAAACTACACTGCACTTAAGTTTCACTTGTTGCCCTAGCTCGGACTCATACATTCACTTATTGGCCTAGTGCTGGTCTCATCCAAACCACAGATGTCTCCCTCGCTCTCTTATCACTGGCCTCCTACTCAAAAAGAGACATCTCATTCATTATACCAATAACATTTTACCAGAATTACAGAGGTATCTGATTACACTCGTTTTGACCCTGCAGTGGACATCACAGAAGACAACATCACAGGATCTTACACCAGTAAGGAACACAAGTAGTAACTTCACCTAACCTTTGACAAAGAGGAATTACAGGAAAGGAATAACAAATATTGGTTGGTAGCAACCTCTCAAGGTGGATGGAATGGTCATAGCCAGAACAGCAAGGAGAGATTCCTAATCCTGCCCAGGCAGTAAAAAGCCTGGATTTTTGGATCAACGACAAACTCGTCATGAAAACACGGGTCAAGAAACTTGCTGGTTCTGGTTTTGGCATTCTGAGAACCCTCAGAAAATGTCTATGCATGCTACCACTATCAACCAGGATAGTGGTCGTGCAAGGACTATTCAGCTCACATCTAGACTATGGAAACTCCATTTATATACGCAGACCAAAGTATGTGATACAAAAACTTTAAGTAGTACAGAACTGAGCAGCCAGGATCCTTCATAAAATCCCCAAACAGCAATCGGCCAGTCCAGCCCAGTCAGCCCTGCATGGGCGGTCAGTGTAGAAAATATTTCAATTTAAGGCATTATGTATTGACCACCAGACCATACACGGGAAAGGCATGGTCATTATTCAGAAACTATTCATCCCAAACATTCCAAGGAGGCATCTTCGGTCCGGGAAGCTAGGGCTCCTGACTGTACCTTAAGTCAACAGCCGCTCCTTCGCGTACCTTGTCCCCAAACTCTGGAATGCCCTCCCCGCCATTCTCAGATACCAACAGTCGGAAGACAGTTTCAGAAAACTCCTCAAAACTCATCTTTTGTATGCTCCGCACTAGCCTAAAGTTCATTAAGATTATGCGGCTGGTGAAGTTGCGGTTATAAGCGCTGGGAAGCTTGGTCAGGTAGATACGCACTACACAAAAACATCAGAATAGAACTGATAAGAATATAACATACTTAAAGCTCAAAATACAGTGAAAATCATTAACACTGTGATATAGGGAAGGGACAGCAGTCACTAGAACAGCATGTGGGTCAGTCCCAATTATTTTCTCTTCTGTCTCCTCAATGATGGCCCTATCATCAGCCAGTGTTATACCGATGAGAATCCATCTCTCCTTTATTAAGTACTTCATAGGTATGCTCCCATCTGTGCTTAGATAGCTCACCTGAAAGGCGTGACCCCTAAATGACATCCAGGACGCATTCCGCTGGCACTGGGTACATACACTACAGAAAGGTCTCCATCGCTCCTCTGTCTATCTTTACATTACATGCATAAAATGAGAGGTGACCTCCTTTGACGGTACCTTCACCAACCTCCCTTCTCAAGGAGTTGGTGCCTCCAGGCTCGTGGCTGTCTCCACTTGGCTGCCCAAGTAGCCAAAAGCTAAAGTTCAAAGTACTAGTCTAATATGGGTAAAACAAGCATAGATGCGTGATAATTTGTGCAGTGTGGTTCGCAAAAGGGAAATCGAAAAACCTTCTCAGTCTGGAACTAGTTAAATGAATTGGTGCAGTATCTAGGCAGGTCCTAACTCCAACTGCTGTGTATGCGTTTTAGTTCAGCAAAATCAGATTTTATATCTATTAATATATTAAGAGAGATTCATATATTTAGAGAGGGGAGAAGGTTTTTTCCCTTTTTTGGCATTTTTGTGAATAGTTTTACGGTTTGTGTGCAAATGGGTATGAGTGTGTGTTTGCGGGCGGCACTAGCATTAAAAACGTACCGCCTGCTAACAGAGGGCGAGAGGTACGCTTGCAAGCTGCTAGAATGATTACTGTTCCAGTGGCCCGAGAGCAAAATGGCTGCCACGCTTCTCGCCTGGTCAGTGATTAGGAAACATCTTCTGTTCAGAAATACAAATTGGACTCCGCACTCCTGATTCAGAAGCCAAGGGAGGATGACCCTTGGGTTGAAACGCCTGATGTTTGGAGTTCACAAATGGACATCTGTATAAGGATTGCTACATCTATAGGTTTTATTTTATTCTCTTTATTTTGTATTTAAATTAAAAATATGTATTATTAAACAAAAATAGCTGGTTGCACTCGTTCTTTAATGGATTAGTATGTATTCTGTGAAGAAGCGGATACAAAGGCGACCCAGGAAGGACTGATATTACAAAGTGAATAGCTCAATGACGAATAGAAAAGGAGGTCATAACCCTGCAAAGAATGGAATTTCTTCAACATTAGCAATGTTCACCTGAGCAAAGACACTAGGGGCCATATGTATCAAGCCAAATTAACTTCGCAAACGCCGAAATTCGCAGAATTTTGGCGTTTGCGAATGCAGTTTGGACAAATGGTATGAATCAAGGAAATCTGCTTGCAAAATAAGGAATCACAAAATCGCAAATTTTGCGATTCCTTGAATGCAATGTAAGAAGCCAAAAAAAATTCGCAAATTGGCCTTATGGATTCGCAAATTACCACCAACATCTAGTTGGTAGTAAGTTGCGAATTCCTTTAAAAATACATATTTTTGCTTTTTTCAAAGTGCCATGTGACGCACATACATGCCCTTAGGGCATGTATGTGACGCACATACATGCCCTTAGGGCATGTATGTACGCCACATGTGCACCCATGCATATTTCAGGGGTGAAACAGGGTGTCCTTTGGACACCCCTGCACCCTTGAAATTATTCTCAATTTGCGATTAGCAAATTGCGAATCGCAAATTGAGAATTATTTCCCATTCATTCCTATGGGCCTCCTGGCCCATAGAAATGAAAGGGAAAGTATCCTTAATTGCGATTCGTAATTTGCTAATCGCAATTAAGGAATTCTAAGGAACCGCAAAAAAATGCGATTTTGTACATACATACCCATTTGCGATTCTCAAATAGCGATTTCTTAAAAATCGCTATTTGAGAATCGCAAATGGGTATCTTGATACATATGGCCCTAGATCCCAAATCTAGCCCAAGGGATAGAGACTTTTCAATCCTGCACCAGAAACGAACACCACATCCAGTACTTTAAATAGGCTGGTGCTCACCGGTACTGAGTACTGGCACTTCTTAGATTTATCACTCTGAGTACCGGCACTTCCCTCCTGCTGAGGAGAGTACCGATACTCATGAAAAGGTAGACTCATTGGCTGAAAGTGCTAATGAGCAGGAGTGGAACATGTCTGGCAGCTAAAGCGCCAATCCTGTAGCCCCGATCTGACCCCCTGCGGAGCTATTCAGCAGGCCAGGGTTGGATTGGGATTAACACCGGCCCGGGCACGCAAAAAAAAAGTGGCCCACATTTGCATACTGCCTTTCCGCAAAACGCAGCTTCGACGAAATTTTATAGAAAAGGGGAGAGGGGTTAAAAAAAATGTAAGGATTTGTTTGCACTGGTGAAACACACCTGAACACAAATGAGGCCACTTTTGCTCAGGCCCCCTGTCCCCGTTCAATATGCATATATGAATGGGCTGGCCCAGCGAGTGGCACCTCTACCATTGATAAAAGGGAGGTAATGGATGCCCATCTATCTCCAGGAAGGCAACTCAGGAAACCACTGGGCCGCTGGCAGCATCGAACAATGCAGAAACCACCCAAAGCGGTCCCCCAGGCTGCTCGAAAAAGCAGCCCACAGCTGGAATTCAGATACCGGCCCCTCGGGCATTGCCAGAGGGCCCGCTTTACCAATCCAACACTGCAGCAGACCTCATTTGAATAATGTCCGGGTGCTCACTATCACACTGTGCTTGACAGCGCAGGGTCCATTCAGGCCCTTGCTGGTAATCACATTGACACTATCGAGTGCATTTTTGCAAACACAGGAATCAAGGCAGTCCCCTGGCAGTCGCAATTAAAAAAGCCATGGTAGATGAAGAGTATAACATGGCTTTTAACATACCTAAGACTTTTGTGTGTCTGCTTATGTTTGTGTGTTTGCCTGCATTTGTATGCCTTTTTTTGTAAGAAAAAAGTGAGAGAGAGAATCAAGATACTCTCAGGAGGTATTTTAAAGAACATGGATGGCACTTTATGTGTACATGTCTGCTCAGCGTCAAAGGTTCATAAATAACATAAAAGGGAGAGGTGGTGAGTGAGTGACTGGATGGATGAGTGAGCAAGGGTGGATGTATAGATGGATGGATGAGTGAATGGGTGGATGGGTGAAAGAGTAGATGATTGGATAAAAGAGCAGATGATGGGTGGATAAGTGAAAGATTGGATGGATGAATGAAATGGAGAGAGGATGGATGATGGATGATTGAGTGAAAGGGTGGATGGAATGAAAGGTGGATGGTGTAAAGAAGTGAAAGGGTTGATGGATAGATGAGCAAAAGGATTGATGGATGAGTGAAAGTGTGGATAAAGAGATGGATGAGTGAAAGGAGGACTGGATAGGTTCAAAGATTGATGAATAGATAGGTTTGGTTATGAAGGGTGAACAGACGGAATGGTGCGAAACTGAATGAAGGATGAAAGACTGAATAGACAACAGAATGTAAAAGTTAAATGGTGGACATCAGCAGGTAAATGGTAGGATGAATGGATAGATCGATGGAAGAGACAAGAGATATCTTCTGGAGAGGGTCATGATGAATTGCTTCAATTGCTTGGTGCCATAAGAGCTTTCGTAGGAAGTGGGGGTATTTTCAGTTTCTTTTTACCCACATGCTCAAAAATATATAGTATAGTGCCAAACAACAGCAATTAACAGTATGACATTAAAAAGGTGCAACTATTGCAAAAAAAAAAAGGAAATGTTAACATATTATCGAATTTTTCTTTCATTTTGTGTAATGAGTTAACCTGCTTTGTTTATAAAAACACATTTGCCCCAAACCCCGCCAACTCACCACACCTCTAGTTCATTTTAATGAGTACCTGCACTTATTTTTTTTCCATTTAAAGCACTGACCACATCATGATGCAGGACCAGTCCACTTATGCTCCCAGAATCCAGCAGTGACTGATTCTTCACCTTTGAACTGGAACCGTGCTCTGGTACCGTTTGCCTAGGTTCACCCTATACAAATAGCATATACGACTGGAATGGGGCAATAAAGGTGTTCTTTTAATTGGTACTTTTTCATAAACTGTCGAGGTCAAACGGCAGCCAACGAGGCGAATCAGTCTTGATGTGAGGTGTGACTGAGCCCCTGCTTTGCTAAAGCCGAGGGATCCACAAGAGTGAATGAGTTTTCTAGAGTGTATCATTGGCTGAGACGCAGCAGCCTGGGCAGCTGAGCATTCCGTCAGATAAATGTGGATTGCATTGTTTGATGCTTTAACTATACAGATTAACTATACAGATAATAAACAATGCAAAGACTCAAACCAAGCTGTATTACAAAATACACACCCAGTAAGTAAAAACATGCAAAAACAAAGACGAAAAGGATACAAGAAAAATAAGCAGGACGAAAACAGAGGGATGTCATAAAGCCATAGCGGTGTCCTATGTGCCATCAGTAGCATACAATACTCAATGCCAGCAAACCACAACCAACCATACTCAAAGCATCATCTCAGGTGCTAAAGTGCTAAAGCAGGAGACCAGGGTGCCCCGTTCCTCAGGAGTCAGTCAATCAGGGGTACCACAGGGCACAACAGGCCCAATCCTCACTGGCCCTGGGTTTAAACAGGAGGAGTAGAATCCAGCTATTAGTGGGCCGTCTAGCCAATGTAGTGCTGCCACGTCATACCTCCACTAGTACCATTGGCCAGCCCACTGACTGTCCTATCCCTGTACAGTATGCTAGAAAAGATTCAAAATAGTGGTCACTGGAGACACGAGTTTCCCCTTTCTCTATTGTTCAGGTGGGGGACATCCTCTGCCCTGATTATCAGTGAGATGCTGCTAAAAGCCTCTGAAATTCACAACCCCACCCCTTTCCTCCAGCAAGGGAGTCAATCCTTCCGGTGCGGGCCTATTGTTCTATGGCTCCTTTGATCTGGCAGCTTAGGAGTAGGGCAATTATCTTCAACCAGCCAAGTAGCTCAAGAGCAAATGTAATTAGCATGAAACTGAAAAAAACATACATTATACTCAAGTATATGAAATATTTCAGCTCGGTTACATATGGCCTTAGATCTGAATTCTAGACCCAGACAAATATATTTAAGTCACGTACTCTGATTGCAATACCATGTGCTAAAAAAGTTAGAATTTAACAGAGTTTCAATAAAAATTGCAGTGTGAAAATACTATGCTTATATACTTTACCCAAAATAAAAGCAGTATTCTCTTTTACTACCCAAATTAATTCAAAGTTAATTATAAGGAGTCCTCGAACTTTTAGGTCTTGCTCCCCCACTGCTTATTATCGTAGCGTAGAGGCACTGTTCCAATCATCAAGCTAAATTCAAATCGTTGTTCCAGCCACGGTCCCTCGTCAATCAGTTTTGGCCTATTGAGTGTGGTGAAACTGGTACTACTTTTGTTGTTTTTTGACATTTTGTGTTTGGCTAATTGTGATCTGGTATTATTTGTGTTATTTTTGCCCACCTCTGCAAATACTGCTCGGCAGTATCTTCCTCTCCCTCACTAAACTTTGTTTTTTTGCTTGTTTGTTTGCTGACAGCATCGTTTTCTCTTTTCCTGCTGCTCCCCCCCCATGCCCTCCCGCCTCCTGGACAGACCCTCCCACCTTCCAAGGCTATTTAATTGAGGCTGCAGTGCGGCCACGCCGCCGGCGTGCCAAAAGCAAGTCTGTCTGAGCTTGTCAGTGTCTGGACCACTTCCAGTGCCAGGAACCCTGCCTTCCCGGAATCCCACAAGAACTCCGCCAAAGAATTTGGTGCCATTGACACTGCATGCAACAACAACAACAACAAACGCATCCCCGCTTTCCACAGCGGGAGCTTTCACCTGCATCCACTGCTGGTTCACCTCCACCCCAGCACTGTCCAACACCACATCAACCAGCGCCATTCCCGACACCCGCCTGGATCAACTCAACTGCAGCTTGATCAACACCAGATCACTCTCCAAACATGGCACTGAAATCTGGGACACCCTCTCTACTATTGCCTTGACCTTCATCACAGAGACCCGGCTCACCCCCACATTGACCCCAAACATGGGCACGGCTACCCCCAGCAGCTAGAGGCTGAGACACCGCGACCATGCTAACAGACATGGAGGGGGGCTCACCAATGACGACACCATCCTGATCATGGAACGCATGAATTTCAAGCTTTGCGTCAATGGCAAACACCATCAAAGGCACCTTCACATACAGACCGCCAGGACCACAAACTGGCCTCAGCGACACAATTGCTGAATTGATCACTGAGCTTGCTGTTGAATCCGAACACTGCATCTTCCTGGGAGATCTCCACTTCCACCTGGGCGACCCCACCAACACCAACTCCATCGACCTCCAGCAATAGGGTCAGATACAGCCACACCTCAAACTCACCTGGACAGATTACTGCATCGTACACTTCACCCTCACCGGTCCGCCACACAACCACCACAGCGCTCCCTACCGCAGCTGGACCAACATTACTCAACAGCAATGGGCCGACACCCTCATCTATAAACAAGAAAGGAAAGAGTGCCCTTAACAGATAATTTCGGCCCACTGAGGGTCCTGTCTTACAAAAAAATGCAGTGCCAAACTCACCCCGACCAGAGACAAATCAAACTGTCCAAAGCCAATTCATTATAAAACAAGATTAGTTCTTTTATTTGTTCATTTTTTTAGGATATAAATATAAAATCTTTAGTCCCAAAGGACATGATCACACCAATATTACGGTTTAGATTATAGTCGTGCACAGCTGGATATTTGGTTCTGGATTAAGGCGTGAATCGTGCTCCTTTGTATACTCCCTGCTTTGGAGTATATGCTATGAACTAAGAGACGCACTAGTACTGAACAGCACTAGTGTCACAAAGGGCACTGATTATTCGTGTGCTAGATCAACCAGCGAATTTTAATCAATAAAGTATTCCAAGCTTAAAGTTCCTTTTCATTGCAGTATTTTATTCATACTTCAATAGAGGTGTTCGATGGTTAATATTCAATATTCATTTGTTTTTTTACAACAGTTCATGTATTCCCGACCATCCATTAATTCCAATGCATTTCGGCCCATTGGCCTTCATCTGGGAAATCTCTGAAACAAGGAGTGGTATCTGTCACTATTTATACTTTAACCACAATGTGTAAATCACTTACATGTTATAATCGGCATCATTAACTTAAGGTTCATGCATTTCTGGTGCAACCATTTAAAACAACCCGTATATAGATGCACATTCAATATTGTAATCCATTGTCAAAACCTTAAATACACTGTATTGTAAACCGGTAGTGAGATTCAGGGAGCCTGTTGGGTTAATTTCATGCTTAGCAGAACGCATTATCTGGCAAGCGTACGTAAAGATAAACATTCAGGATAACAACATTCAAAAAGTTCTCGTGTCTTTTAAATGAGCTCAAATCGTTAAACATAATGCGACATGATTGAGTAACAGTTCCCGAAGCGCGATGTTTACATGCGTGCAAGAGCGCTCAAAATGAATGCTCTCTATGCTGATATTGAATCAATGTATAATGTTACAAGTGAACTGCCAGCCGTTATGTGATATTCCTTCTTACCGGGTATACGGGAACGAGGATTCTCTTAGCGCTGCAAACAGAGCTCTCAGCGCGGTACTAAGTTGGCGTGTGACGCGTGTGGGTTGTGCTAAGGAGTTTTAAAGGCGCGCCTGCATTTGTTAAAGGGCCAGTACAAAATATGTAGCAATTTTTCAAAACGATACAAACATTTCACAGCTAAACGATATATACGGTTAATCTACCATGGAGACAGAGGTACATAATGCATTTCAGCATAATTATTACAAGCTTATAAATAGCAGCTAAATTCGGTTCTTTCGTTAATCCCCTGGGGGCGCAGTGTTTGTAAATGAAATATCCAGTAGTTTTCACGTTTTAGCAAAGTCTTTCTGTTATCACTCTCCTCATCTTTTTCCACAATTTCCAGTATACATGCTCTGATCTGATTAATCTGGTGGTTTTGCTCAATGAAGTGATTGGCAACCGCTGATTTGGCTGCTTTTGTTCTTATGTTACTTTTATGCTCAGTCAGTCTTGTTTTGAGTTTGCGTTCAGTTTGGCCCTGATCACTGAGCTTGCTGTTGAATCCGAACACTGCATCTTCCTGGGAGATCTCCACTTCCACCTGGGCGACCCCACCAACACCAACTCCATCGACCTCCAGCAATAGGGTCAGATACAGCCACACCTCAAACTCACCTGGACAGATTACTGCATCGTACACTTCACCCTCACCGGTCCGCCACACAACCACCAGAGCGCTCCCTACCGCAGCTGGACCAACATTACTCAACAGCAATGGGCCGACACCCTCATCTATAAACAAGAAAGGAAAGAGTGCCCTTAACAGATAATTTCGGCCCACTGAGGGTCCTGTCTTACAAAAAAATGCAGTGCCAAACTCACCCCGACCAGAGACAAATCAAACTGTCCAAAGCCAATTCATTATAAAACAAGATTAGTTCTTTTATTTGTTCATTTTTTTAGGATATAAATATAAAATCTTTAGTCCCAAAGGACATGATCACACCAATATTACAACATACATGTGACAGCTCAAAAAGCGGTTGTGACATTCAATTTTATACACTCTATTTTACACACCCATTCGTTCCACCAAACATTCAAAGAAAAGACTCATATCTCTCCATGCATTCAAGAGTTATTTAATACATGCATAAATTCCCACACATACTCATACATTCAACATTCATAAATCCACATGATATATAACAATTGCCAGATATTCCATGATGCACTAGGTCCCGAAAGGGTCACTCCAGAGGCAACCGGAGGACTCGAGGAAGAAATAACAGGACCAACTTTAGGCGCCAACGCGCGTTTCGGTGCTCGGCCGATATCCAGGCCACACCTTCATCAGGGCACACAGTGTAAACGAACAAAACAGGTGTACAACCGCTAGCAGTCTGCAATAAATACAATTTCTTTTTAGACAAATATTTTACATATTTAACACATTTCATTTCAACATACAGTAAATCTCGAATCACAGGCCATGACAATATAATCCTGTCGAGACTCTGAAAGTCTTAAGGTGAACTTGGCATTGAATAAGGTAATCACATTTATACATAATATATATCAACACCCTCATCGAGCACCTGCTTTATTTTATCTATTAGTGCTTCCTGTTGAAGCTAACTTAGTAACTATTTTAGGATGGCGCTGGCAGCTTGCCGGCGCCATCCTAAAATAGTTACAGGATGATGGGCACTGGCAGGCAGCTCACTCACGGGACAATTTAAGGTGAATCTTATCTGCCCACATGCTACCTGTGAGCATGCGACAAGGTGACTCAGATAACTGCCTGCCTACGTGCTTAGACACAAAGTTTTACACTCGTCTGGTGTATCCTACCCAGTTCCACTCCATCCCTTGATGTCTAAAGACAGCCAACTTTTTCACTGAAAGGTGTGTAATGGAGGTTGCAGCTCAAACCAATTTTCCATCACACACACAATGAGTTAGAATCCATTCAAGAGTCTCACAGCACAGCAAAAACAAAATACAAAATACAAGGAGAGCCAGAATTAAGAGGAGAGAAGTCAACAGAAAGAGGAGATAGCTTGGCGGTGGTTCGCACCAACTGGGTGCCTACCCCCATAACGCCACTGGCTGTCACACAAAAACCTGATCCCACTCCCAACTCCTTTGGCTGCACTTACTACTACATGGAAACTCCAGCAAGGATTGAGAGCAGTGCCCTGACTGCTGAGGCCCATCTGAGGGCTTGGAAACATTATTCCGCAGTAATAAGTGCAGCAATCGATGGCAGAATCGCCGGTACTACAGATCCCAGCATGCCCCGCAGTCTCTAACGAGCAGCCCATCCAGGGCTTGGCATCAGGCATTAATTAAAGACTATGACCGGAACTGCACGCAATCTTTTCTGTGTTCATGTCTCTCAGGAAGAAGGGCTTTCCCTTTGAAACGTGTCAGGCTACAGAACAGCTGTGAATTAGAATCGGCATTTGGGACACTGCTCATACCTAATAAAGGCTTTGTAACGCTGGAGTTTGAGTGCTGCTCATTACTTTTGGCAGCTTTGGAGCTTGATATATTACCTACTGGCGGTCGCCAGTAGGTAGTTATAGTTAGGACCTAGTTTCCATAGGAAATCCGCAACATTCTATTGGGAATAACTTTGGCGCCGGTTGTTGAATCTTCACTAATTTCTCAAAGAAGATGGCCCGCTCCGCTCCTTCCCTGAAAGTCTCGGGAAGATTAGTCAAGCGGGGGCTGAGAAAAAAGGGGGGTCCCAAAACGTGTTTTCGGCATGTTAATTTCCATAGGACGATTAGACACGGCTACAGCCCGAACAGCTGAACGGAATTACACCAAATTTGGTAAAATGGTAGGGTCTGGTACGCAGATCACGCTTTTGGTTAAATGGTGTAAATCCCTTCAGTAGTTCCTGAGAAAATCAAAAGAAAAAAAATATATATATCTGGGCGGAGCCTAACCACACATCTCATCGTGAGATCTGATGGGCTGTCAGCACTTCATCCAAGAAGTGTTGGCACCCATCTTGGGACCAATATACATGAGAACACCTCATTAAAAAGCATTGCAGTTAATAGAAGGTTTTAGGACTTTAGTTACATTATAAATCATTTGTTGATGGTACCATACTTATTTTAGGAATTGTGGTGTGTTCTAAGGTGATTTTACCATGTGAAAAAGCCTTCTGCTGGGATATCATGAATCATATTTGAAAGAAAACTATTATCTCATGCTTTTCCCACAGTGGTTTGATGTTTGATGTTTGTTGGTTTTTGTATAGCGCACATACACTCCATGGAGCATCTTGGCGCTGCTGATTTCACTGCAAAGATGAAATATTTGGGGATGGTAGCTGAGCTATAGATGTCCTTAGATTAGAGTCTTACATTTTGCATCAGATAATCCGTAAATCCATGTTTTTAGAAGTTTTTTATAGATTTTTTCTGATGGTGATGCTCTAAGTTTAGCTGGAAGGGCATTCCAGGCCTTGGCGCCTAGGACTGCTAGGGATTTGCCACCCTTGGTGGTCAGTCGAAACTTGGGTATGGTCATTAGATTAGCAGTGGCTGATCTAAGTTCCCTATTTGGGAGGTATCTGTGAAATTTGGTTGACAGATATTTGGGTCCGCATTTATGAAAGCCTCTGTATGTGATCAGAAGGACTTTGAATAGTATCCGTTTTTGGATGGGGAGCCAGTGCAACGCATTCAGAGCAGCTGATGCGGATGATCTCCTAGGCCATCTTAAGACAAGCCGGGCCGCCGCATTTTGAATCATTTGCAGTTTGTGCAGGGTAGATTTAGCTGCTCCTGCGTACAAACTGTTGCAGTAATCGATTCTCGATGTTATGAGAGCGATTGCAACCGTACGGCGGGCGGCCAGTGGGAGGTAGTCAAAAAATTTTCTGAGGCCCTTGATTATGTTGAAACAGATACCGGCCACTTCTTTGGATTGCTGTTTAAAGGACAGCATATCGTCAAATTTTATACCTAAGTTGCGTGTGGCACTGATGGTTTTGGGAGGGGCTTCTGCGTCTGATGGCCAGCATGTAAGAGGGGAAAAGATGTTATTTTTCCCGAAGGGCAGGATCTCTGTTTTCGCAGAGTTGCACTTTAGATGGTTATTGTGCATCCATCCAAAAGTCGCAGTTAGGCAGTCTTTCAGTATCTGTTCAGCCTTTCCTGTATCTTCATCTAAGACCAGGACCAATTGGGTATCGTCTGCATATGCAACTGTGGTTACATTATGCGTGGCAATTAGGTTGATCAGGGGTGCCATGTACACATTGAACAAGGTTGGGCTCAAGCTAGAGCCCTGGGGCACCCCTGACCTAACCTCCTTCTCCTCTGGGTAGAAGTGTCCCAATTTGGTTATTTGTTTTCTGTGGAGCAGAAAATTTGTGAACCATTTCAACACGGTGCCCCCAATGCCTGCCTCAGCTAGGCGATGTAGTAATATGGTGTGGGACACCGTGTCGAATGCTGCAGATAAATCCAGGAGAATCAGGACTGCCTTCTTCCCCTGGTCAAGAGCCGCTCTAATGGTTTCTGTCGTTGACAGGAGTGCTGTTTCTGTAGAGTGATTGGCTCTGAAACCTGCCTGGTTTGGGTGTAATATATTGTTTGTTTCCAGAAATGATGAGAGTTGTTTATTTACCAGGGTTTCGGCACATTTACATAACGCTGGGAGTTGTGAGATGGGTCTCAGATTAGTTAAGACGGATGGATCATGTAGTGGTTTTTTTTGTAGGGGTTTTACTATCGCCGTCTTCCATGTGCTGGGGATTTCCCCCGACTGGAGTGAGGCGTTTATGATGGAATTAATCATGGGGTTGACCTCACTTTTGATTTCATGGACTAGTGCCGGAGGACAGGGATCCAGTGGTGATCCTGATTTAATTTTTGACATAGTATGGGATGTCTCATGCAGATCGATTGTAGTAAAAGAATTCCATCTAATTTTATCTGGGCTGGTTTCTACAGCTGGATTGTCGGTGTTTTCAATCACTTCAGGAAAGTGTTTTATGATGTTAACTATTTTTTGTTCAAAATAATCTGCGATTTCATTGCAGAAACTCTGTGATGGAGGTATTTCCTGTGACAAAAACCCTGGATCTCGGAAACTCTTTACCACATGAAAGATCTCTTTTTGGTTATTCTGAGATGTATCTATTTTGTTAGTGAAATAGTTTATTTTATTTTGTTTGATTTGAGCATGATATTTTCGTCTGGCTGTTTTATACTTGTCTTGGTCCTCTTTTTTATAATATTTACGCCATGTACGTTCTAGCTTGCGTACTGCGCGTAGTGTCTCTTTGAGGTCTTTAGTATACCAGGGGGCAGAGACTTTCCGTTGTTTAGGTTTTGATTTGGTTGCTCCTCCCGAGGTTATTTTCTCCCCTATTTTTCTCATCCATTTTTCATAGTTGAGATTATCCGAAAACACATTCTCAGTGGTCAGAGGTTTGTTTTCTTTAACCCATATGGGTAGATCCGGATGTTCGATTATTTTTGTCCAACAGGGAGTTGGTTTCTGAGGTCTGGGTCCATTTGGTTGGGTTCTGTTGGCTTCCCTTGTTGTAAGGTGAAATGGTATAAAGCTATGGTCAGTCCACGTCTGAAGCAAAGGGGTAGATACCTTGATAGTCTCAAGGTTAGAGCAGACACAGTCTAAGGTATGGCCAGCTATATGTGTGGGAGCTTTCGTGAGAATCTTAAGTCCAAGCACCTGCATGATATCTTTAAAGCATTGTGCATTTGGGTCTGTCATATTATCAAGGTGAATGTTTATGTCTCCCAGTAGTGTGAAATTAGCTGCTTTAAGCGTCAAAGCAGTAATTACCTCCCCCATGCTATTCAGAAAATTGTCCATTGGTCCTGGGGGGCGGTAGATTAGTGCTCCAGAGAACATGAAGGAGTCATGGGCCTGTATATTGAAGGCTAAACTTTCTGCACCTTTAATATCCTGTAACTCGGAGATGCTGCATGTGAGTGTCTCACGGTGTATTATAGCAATTCCCCCTCCTCTATGTATCGGTCTGTCGAGTCTTTGTATGTTATAACCAGGTGGTAGTGCGCAGGTAATATCAGGATTTGACCATTCTCTTAACCATGTTTCTGTGATCATAAGGCAATCCAGATTGTTCTCTGCGAGTAGGTCATATATGTGCAGGGCATTTTTGCACATGGATCGTGCATTTATTAGTCCACCTGTAATAGTTTTATATATACTTTTAGGGGAGGTCTTAACATAAGGTTGTAATGTGAGTTTACACTTCATACATGTAATAGGTCCTTGCCATTTAGCAACCTCTATGAAATGGTTGCATTGTTTAGAGGTGTGATTAAGAGACAGAAGTTTATCTCTGGTTACCTGTTCAGATGGCATTTTGAGCAGGTACAGCAGCCCCCAGCCCGTCCTTAGCGCGGACGGGTGCAGACGGGCTGGACTTTGGCTCGACTTCGGCGCGCTTCCGGCGCGCCCGCTGATCGCGTCCGCTGCGCGGAGGGATCACCGTATGCTTTTATACACGAGGCTGGGAAGTCTAGAGCGCTGGGGCAGTGACTACGCCCAATATGTCTGCCAAGAATGCTGCCTCTCACTCAGCACCTTAGTCGGCTGGGTTTGGGGCAATTCTAGTGTGTTTGGCTGTCTGAGTACAGCGTTTTTCAAAGGACAGTGCTCCTGGTGAATTTACAAGCACATGTAGCGGCGCAAATTATATTTTTAAAAATAAAACTAACACTTTTAAAAACGGGCAAACAATTCTAAATAAAAGCGTTTTGCAGCTCAATGCTCAATGCTAACCCCCGGCTTCCGCCTCAGGGGAGTGAAGTTGCAGTGGATCTCGTGAGCAGAATCTAATCTCTGCTTTTAAACACGAGGCTGGGAAGTCTAGAGCGCTGGGGCAGTGACTACGCCCAATATGTCTGCCAAGAATGCTGCCTCTCACTCAGCACCTTAGTCGGCTGGGTTTGGGGCAATTCTAGTGTGTTTGGCTGTCTGAGTACAGCGTTTTTCAAAGGACAGTGCTCCTGGTGAATTTACAAGCACATGTAGCGGCGCAAATTATATTTTTAAAAATAAAACTAACACTTTTAAAAACGGGCAAACAATTCTAAATAAAAGCGTTTTGCAGCTCAATGCTCAATGCTAACCCCCGGCTTCCGCCTCAGGGGAGTGAAGTTGCAGTGGTTTGGAAGGAGATTTATAAACTAAACTGAAAGCATATTTTCTGTAAATTCACATTATCTTTCTCAGTCATGTGAGAATAAAGTCTGACATTCTCAGCAAAACATGTACATCCAACAAGGACAGAGACTGTCAGTTAATTCCTTTGTGTTCTACTGCAGCTTCCCAGAGTGTTCTAAAGAACAACTAGAGCGCTAACAGTCCTACTTATTACAAAGGTATGGCACACCTGAAGCCATCTTGTTTGGAATAAAGTGGTGACTCTTAAAATATTTAATTTAAAAAAGGAACAAAATGAGGGGGTATATTTTGCCACAGAAAGTAGGATTAGTGCTGCAGAAAGAAAAATTAGGGCACATATTGAGTGACTTCTCAAATCCTTTTCTATTTCAATAAAAAATTCTGACATGCAGTCTCCCAAGATGGCCACCAGAGACAAAAGAGCCAGAATGTAGCCCAAATATCACCCAGATGTAGCCCATGTATAGCCCAACGACAGATTGTCCCAGAGTGTTCTAAAGAACAACTAGAGCGCTAACAGTCTTACTTATGACAAAAGTATGGCACACCAGAAGCCATCCTGATTGGAATGCAGTGGTAAGTCTGAAAACATTTAATTTAAAAAGGAACACAATGAGGGGGTTCATTTTGCCATAGAAAGTATGATTAGTGCTTCACAAAGGAAAATTAGGGCACTTTTTGAGTGACTTCTCAAATCCCCTTCTATTTCATTAAACAAATTGACATGCAGACTGAAACATGCATTTTCAATACCAGCAGCAGACTTCCCTGGTGAGCAGTAGCTTTACTACAGTGATCTAATAAGCAACTAGCGTGCTAACATTCTGAATTTATGCCAAATGTGTGTCACATCTGAATGCCTTCTTGATGGAATCAAAGTAGAAAACTGAAAGTATTTCCTACTGAGGAGACTGTAGTAAATGAGGAAATTAGGAAACTTTATAACAAATAAGTCTCCCAAGATGGCCACCAGAGACAAAAGAGCCCAAATGTAGCACAAATATCCCCTAGATGTAGCCCAAGTATAGCCCAATGACAGAATGTCCCAGAGTGTTCTAAAGAACAACTAGAGCGCTAACAGTCTTACTTATGACAAAAGTATGGCACACCTGAAGTCATCTTGATTGGAATAAAGTGGTAACACTTAAAACATTTAATTTGCAAAGGAACAAAATGAGGGGGTTCATTTTGCCATAGAAATTATGATTAGTGCTGAAGAAAGAAAAATTAGGGCACATTTTGACTTCTCAAATCCTCTTCTATTTTATTAAAACAATTCTGACATGCAGACTGAAACATGCACTTTGAATACCAGCATCAGACTTCCCTGGTGAGCAGTAGCTTTACTACAGTGATCTAATGAGCAACTAGAGTGCTAACATTCAGAATGTATGGCAAATGTGTGACACATCTTAATGCCTTCTTGATGGAACCAAAGTAAACAAGCATTGAAAATGCAATAGATCTCGCCCTCGTTTAAGTTAAAGCCATTCTGTTTGTAATGAGGTGGCTTTTTAGCTTTGCTTTTATTAGCGTTTTCCAAACTTTCAGGTGAATAACATGCATTTATATTTGTATTTATATAGATATGCAGATTATAAATGTTTATATATGTATGTGTATATATATATATATATATATATATATATATATATATATATATATAGTAGCAGCCCGCCCCAGCGTTGCCTGGGGCAGAAAGGGGCTGGGGGCAGCATTTTGGCCCACATGCATCATTGTTTCATTTTGCACTTCCTAATTAGCGATTTTTAGGGAATCGCAAATTAGGAAATGCAAAATGGGATGCATGTACATTTTCTCAAAATATTTGAGAATCGGTAAAAATCGCTATTTTTACCGATTCTCAAATATTATGCGATTAGCAAAGTGCGAATTCGCAATTCCCATTCATTCCTATGGGCTAAAATGCCCATAGGAATGAATGGGAATTGCGAATTCGCACTTTGCTAATCGCAAATCCTGATTGCATTTCAAGGGTGGAGAGGGGTGTTCAAATGACCCCCCCCATGCACCCATGAAATGTTGTTTTCGCATCATGTTGCACACACACATGTCCTAAGGACATGTGTGTCCGTAACATGAATGTGTAAAAAATGCTTTTGCAGCGTTTTTAACCCTTTTTGCAAATTTACCGAGTGGTTCAACCACTCGGTAAATTTGACACCCTAATTGCGAATTCGCAATTATAAAAGTAATCATGCATTGCTTTTAAGAAATCGCAAATTTGCGATTTCTTAAAAGCAATCGCATTTTTAGAAAATCGCAAAAATGTGCGATTTCTAAAAATGCTTGATGCATTCAAAAAAGCATTTTTGGAATCGCAAACGGCTGGTTTTAAGGAATCGCACCGTTTGCGACTCCAAAAATGCTTGATGCATGTGCCCCATAAATCCTCTGTGCACCCCCCCGACATTGCCCAGTCCGCATCCCTCCCGCCTCCCGCCCCGACATTGGCCATACCGCCTCCCGCCTTGAGCCCGCCGCCCCCCGCCCCGACATTGGGCATAGCGCACAGCGCCTACCGCCTCCCGCCTCCCACCTCGCGCCTTGAGCCTCCCGCCCCGGCTTTGTACCCCCCCCCCCAGGTACCGACTTACCTCATCCGCTGCTCCTCCCCGCGCTGCCACTGCTCCTCCGCTTCTCACCGCTCCGCAGCTCCTCCCGGCGCTCATGTTCTCCCCTCTTCCTGTTGCTGGTGAACTCCGCTCCTCCCCTCACGCAGACGCTCCTCCCGGCGCTCATGTCCTCGCTCTTCCTGTTGCTCGTGAATGCCGCTACTCCCCTCACGCATACGTCGCGGCCGGCGCTACTTGCAAGGGACTACTTTATTTTGATTTGTAAATATTTTAAACAACGTTTTATTTTTATTTTTATGAAGCCTATGTCCTTCTGCTTGCCCTGAGGTTTTCTAAGATGTCTTGGGTGTTCAGATTGGTGGTGTAGTTTTCGAGTTTACCTGGCTCAAAGGTGCAAGTTCTCTCTTTATAATAGTAGTATAGATATATATACATACACACACACATACATATATATAAATGCATATGCATATATATGTGAATATGTATCCGTGTAGAGAGAGGTAGAGGTGTAGATGTAGAGGTGGAGACTAGTAGAGAGAGAAGTAGAGAGAGGTAGAGAGGTAGGGAGTAGAGAGTGAGTAATAGACAGTAGAGAGTGAGTAGTAAAGAGTAGTAGAGAGCAGTAGAGAGTAGCAGAGAGTGAGTAGTAGAGAGTAGTAGAGTGAGTAGCAGAGTGAGTAGTATAGAGTAAGTAGTAGAGTGAGTAGTAGAGAGTAGTAAAGAGTGAGTAGCAGAGAGTAGTAGAGTGAGTAGTAGAGAGTGAGTAGCAGAGAGAATAGTAGAGAGTAGTAGAGAGTGAGTAGTAGAGAGTGAGTAGTAGAGAGTGAGAAGGAGAGTGAGTAGTAGAGTGAGTAGTAGAGAGTGAGTAGTAGAGAGAGAGTAGTAGAGAGTAGAGAGTAGTAGAGAGTAGAGAGTAGTAGAGAGTGAGTAGTAGAGAGTAGTAGATAATGAGTAGTAGAGAGAGTAGTAGAAAGTAGTAGAGTAGTAGAGAATGAGTAGGAGAGAGTGAGTATTAGAGAGTGAGTAGTAGAGAGTAGTGGAGAATATTCTAAAGTTTGGCACAGCACCACTTGCACAACAAGTCCAATCAAATCAGATCACTTAGAGTCCTTATTGAAGCACTGAATCTTGGTGTATCTTCAAATGCTTTTATTTTCCATAGGTTTTTGTACCACAGCCAGCCGACGCGTTTCGTTCTGTACAACAGAACTTCTTCAGGGCGTTCTTATTTCCTTCAAGTTATGTTGGTATCCTGTTGTCATATAACTAGATATTTCTGTTAGACGAGTCCTAAATACATTCTTATTCAAAGTGACTAGGTTTCAATTTTACCCACACAATTCGGGCAGACTTGAGTAATTTATAGCATCCTCAAAGCCAGTCTTTCAAAAATTCCAAAGTATAGGACATGATAATCCAAATCCAAATGTTTCTCAAGAAAAGTCATTTTCAATCGTTTAGGCAGATATGACCCACGGACACGGTTTATGACTTTTCTTGAGAAACATTTGGATTATCAAGTCCTATACTTTGGAATTTTTGAAAGACTGACTTTGAGGATGCTATAAATTACTCAAGTCCATGGATGCTGCTGGGAACGCCCCCAGCAACACTTATTGCACGCCCCATTAACGCAGGACACTGCGTTGAAGGGACTGATATTTATCAGGCAGGATTACGCCACAAAAAGTGGCTTAGTCCTGCCTGATAAATATCACTCAGTCTTCTGCGCCACCGGAACATTACAAAAAGTGACGTTCCGGAGGCGCAAGGGGCTCGTAAATAAGGCCCCATAGGTTTCATACTCGTTATAGTTAAGAATTAGCATTTAAAAAACCTTTGAAATTCACTGAAAAAACCATAAGTTTCACACCAGTTATAGTTAGCTGGACATTTTACTTATACAAAACCATTGAAATTCCCCCATTATAGTTAGTTGTACTCACTATAACTCCTGCGCCCGCAATCCACTGCTGATGATGTCACATATTAAATCATTCATGACATGGTCAGTGACATCACTGATGACATCTCAAATGACATCACTGAGGACTGCAGAGGACTGAAAGCAGGACCCACAAACAGACTGAACACCAATCTTGGTATGGAAGAACAGAATTGTAAGTCTGCACCAGAGCTAAGAGACATTCCTGATGCTGGCACCACCATTTTCCTAAGCACTAGCTGGTGTGCTGCATGTGTCCATCAGGCTTAGCAGGCATAAGACTTGCAGAACTGTGACAAGTGTTTGGGTCATAAGCATTTGATTTATACCGCAAATCTGTAATCCTCTAAGGAGGAAAAGCCTTCAAACCGGTTATGTATAACCCTGCACCTTTGAAAATCAAATTCTGCATGGGATGAAATAAGATTTCCGGGTGCTGGTGGCAAAGCCCAACCTATGCAGAAGGGTCATGGTGTACTAAAGATGTTCGCTGACCAGTGAAGCAAACCCCATCTTCACCAGCCAGTTGTCCAGTTACAAGAAAAGGTGGGCTCCGGACTGCCATAATTAAGCTACCACCACTGTCATCAACTTGGTGAAAACTGTGTTGCGTTTATCAGAACTAATGTTAGAGCTTTTAAGAAAAAGTTAATAAACCTCATTAATGTCAATCTTTCTGCCGATTTCTTATCTTATCAGTACTACCCGTCATTCTTATGGCTGGTCTGAAAAACTATTCCCCAGCAGCGACTCTCCAGCACTGTCAGTTGGTACCACTCGGCTCCAGCTGAAACATTATCTCCCAGAAGAGACAACGCCCTATGTTACTAGCCAACCAGCATGCTGGAATCAGTTCCCGATGCTTTTCAGCACCCGGTTGGGGTTTGCAGAGAAGAACCACTTAGAGGCCCATGACAGCAAGAAATACAGCCTGAAATGTGTCTGCAAACCTTGGAAACGTCATTATTATACATTAACTCATCGTGGAAGAGTGAAGGCAGAGACAAAACCGTGGGAAGATTAAATAAACACCAGACATATTGATACTAAAAAAATGTATCATTTTATTCTGATGCATAAATCTTCCTGTAGATTCTCCACCTTAAGAATAAGTATCAAAGCAATACCTCCCTCAGTGGTCGGACTGACTAGTGCTAGTTAACCAAGGAGGTCATGCAACTCGTCACTGCATGCCTGATGTCACATATTACATCATTCATGACATGGTCAGTGACATCACTGATGACATCACTGAGGACTGAGGACATAAACTGCAGAGGACTGAAAGCAGGACCCACAAACAGACTGAACACCAATCTTGGTATGGAAGAACAGAATTGTACCAACTACCCTGATCTGTTCACACTTTGTCAGGATCTGGCCATCTTCTTCCGCAATCTGAGATTGAGGGTGTTCTTTGAGGATCGGGACCCGAATGAAGGAAACAATGGTGACGCACCATTTCGCCCGAAATAGACATTCACACCACAACTGGCGTTGCTCCCCCCTCAGATTGCGGCCTTTGAGGAAGCGGTGGTTCATGAATTAGAAACAGCTAACCTCAACCAATCGGGTAATTTTTCCAACTTATCTAATTGTGAAAGAAAAGTATTGAGAGAACTGGGGAACAATAAGGAAATCATCCTGAAACCCGCAGATAAGGTGGCTGCTAGTGTAATTATGGACGTAGAGGCCTACTGTCAAGAATGCACAAGCCTCCTTGCAGACCCCAGAACCTACAAAAGACTCAGAGAGGACCCCACGGAGGAGATTACCAGGGAGATTGTAAGCATGGTTGAAGAGGCGAGGAGTAATGATTGGATCACAGAAAAGGAAGCTGGGTTCCTCGTGAACAAACATCCGAGGGTTCCCTATTTTTACTGCCTTCCGAAGATCCACAAAACAGCAAGACCCCCTCCCGGTAGACCTATTATCTCCGGCATGGGGTCTTTGCTAGAACCTCTCTCGTAATTTTGCGCCTTCTTCTTGAAGCCGATGGTGCAGCGCTTACCCACCTACCTAAGGGACACCCTGGACATTTTAAACCTGTTGATAGACGTACCATTCGATCCTGACCATGAATTCTTGATAGGGCTTGATATAGAGGCCCTCTATACGAACATTCCACAGTTGGAGACACTCAGGGTCTTGGAATCTTTACTTTTTGAAAGGGATTGGCCATATGAAACCCCACAGGCCTTTATTTTATACCTAGCCGAAATAGCCCTCACCAAAAACTTTTTCGAGCTTGAGGGGGGCTATATCTTCAAACCCATGGCACTTATTTTTATTTATTATTATTTTTTAAACTTGTAAGGCGCGACAGCTACCCAAGAAGTGTTTCCCGGCGCCAAGACACAGCATAAAGGTGGCAGGGGATTCCTGGTTAATCAAGTTATTGTTCGAATAGCCAAGTCTTGACGTGCTTTCTGAACCTAGCATGGTTTTCCTCTTTCCGAATGTGGAGAGGGAGTGCGTTCCAGAGTGATGGTCCTAGATGGGCATAAGATCTGCCTCCCATTCTTGCAAGTTTGAATCTTGGCACACAGAAGTTGGCGGCTGATTGCGACCGCAGGTTTCGCTTGGGGGAGTAAGGATGGGCCAGAGCTAAAAGGTATTTGGGTGCAATGCCTGCTTTGATTCTGAACATGTAGTTCAGGGCTTTGAATCGGATTCTGTTTTCAACCCTGAGCCAGTGGAGCTCACGGCGGTAGCTCGAGACTCCGGAATTTTTGGGGATTCTGCACAGTAGTCTAACTGCTGAGTTTTGGACAAGCTGCAGCCGATTGACTACCGCTTTGTTGGAACCAAGGTACAGAATGTTGCCGTAGTCAAGCCGTGATGTTATGAGGGCATTGACTACGGTTTTTTGAGTGGAGGAGGGCAGCATCCACAGGATTTTCCTCAACCATTTGATGATGGTAAGGCATAGGCCTACAACTTTGCTGGCCTGTTGTTTCATGGAGAGGGAACTGTCCATGATGACTCCCAGATTACGTACTTGGGTAACTGGTGTGGAGAGATTTCCCATCTGGTTGGGCCAGTGTGAGGTGTTCCAAAGATCTTGTTGTTTCCCTAGAAGAAGAATCTCAGTTTTGTCTCCGTTTAGTTTTAATTGATTTCTTGTCATCCAATTGAAGATGTTTTGAAGCCCTAGTTTGAGGAGGGATGGGGATGAGGGGCTGGATTCAGAAAGGGAGAAAATAACTTGGGAATCGTCAGCATAGGTCATGAGGGTAAGTCCAGATCTTTCCGCTAGGTCGGCCAGGGGTCTGAGGTAAAGGTTAAAAAACAGGGGGCTCAAGATAGATCCCTGTGGCACTCCGTGAGGGGCTTTGAAAGTATCGGAGCAGGCCGTGGAAGATGTGATTTGGAATGTCCGTTGAGTCAAGAAGGACCGGATCCTTTCAAGCGCTTTCCCACGTACGCCGTTTCTGTATATCGCATTGATGAGTGTTTCGTGGGATATGGTGTCAAGGGCCACGCTCAGGTCTAAAAGTACGAGCGCGAGCGTTTGACCATTATCAAGGAGTTTCCGGATGTGTTCCGCGACTCCTAGAAGGGTGGTTTCTGTTGAGAAACCAACCCGGAGACCCGATTGCGAAGGATGCAGGAGCAAATTATTTTCAGCAAAGGTGGATAAGACCGAGTGGACGTGTCTTTCTAAGCATTTGGAGAAAGCAGGGAGCAGAGATATGGGTCTGTAGTTTGCTGGGATTTCTGGATTTGCTGTGGGTTTTTTTAGCAATGGGGTTATCATTGCATGTTTCCAGAGGACCTGGACTGTGGAAAGTTCAAGCGAGGAATTAAGCGTATCAACTATGATTTCCAGAGAGCAATCGTCCAGTTGTTTGATTACTTTGATGGGAATCGGGTCCCGAGGGGGAGCCGGATTTAATGGTCTTAAGGATAGTCTTCAGTGTGTTGACCGTGATGGAAGGCCAGAATTCCAATGTGTTCCCAGTGGAGGGAGCATAGTCTGTGTCGGCCAAAGGGGATGGGTCATTATTGTTAGTTTTAATGTCCCTGATGATTTTTTCGATTTTTTCCGTAAAGAAACAGGCTAAATCTTGGCATTGTTGAGTATTTAGAGGGGGAGCCGTGGCTGTGGTTTGTGCACCCGCAAGTTCTTTAACCTTGTTGAACAGGGTTTTAGGCTTATTGGTGGCTTCCATGATGGTGTTCGAAACAGACAAGGCTTGCGCTTTTGCGCAAGCAGTGTGGTATAAATTTCTGGCTTCATGGTAGTTTTTTTTTATGTCAGGGTCGTAGTCCTTACGCCATTGACGCTCAAGTGCCTTGCATTTAGATTTTTCTATCTTCAGGAGGTCATTAAACCATGGGGCCGGGTGAAGGTGTCTGTTTCCTTTGGTCTGAGGGGTGGCTAAGCAGAGGTCAGCGGCGTCGCTAAGCCAATTCTGGGTAGCTACTGCTAATTTTTTTTTTTTTATTTCTTCTATAGCGCAGGAATCAATCCCGTAAGGGTATCTCCGCGCTTTGCCAGCTATAGAACAACAGGTAGTGCATCATGAAAGTTAACAAGACAGAAATGCTTCTTGATAAAGAAGGGTCTTTAGTGTCTTTCTAAAAGACAAGTGGTTGGTAATCATTCTTACATCAGTGGGAAGTTTGTTCCATAAGGCCGGTCCAACCGCGGAGAAAGCACGATCTCCTTGTCTATATTTCTTAGTGACAGGGGGCTTTAGAAGGGCTTGGTTGCTAGAGCGGAGAGACCTGTTGGGCTGATACAGCTCAAGGGATTGAGACAAATATTTAGGACTTGCTCCGTAGAGACATTTGTGAACCGTGCAGCATATCTTAAAATTGATGCGCTGCCGTATGGGAAGCCAGTGTAGTTCCTTCAACAAGGGCTTAGAGGGAGTCCTGGCTGGTGCACTCATGACCAGTCTTGCTGCTGTGTTCTGGACCACCTGCAGACGACCTACTGCATCTGCGTTTGCTAATGTCAGCAGGCCGTTACAGTAGTCCAGGCGACTGGTCACCAGAGCCTGTACAAGTGTCTTCCTATAGATGGCAGGGAGATACGGGAAGACACGTCTAAGTAGGCCGATGGTGTGGAAACACAACCCTGCGATGTAGTTGGTGTGTTCCTTCAAGGTCAGTTTTTGGTCTAACTTCACCCCTAGATTCTTTACATGAGGTTTGGATGTAGGTACTGGGCCAAGATCTATTGGCCACCAGTCTGGGGACCAGAGGAGACTTGCCTTGCCAAAGAGCATGACCTCTGTTTTTGTCACGTTACATTGGAGGCAGTTCACAGCCATCCAATGTGACACTGCCCTCATACCCTCAGCAAAGTTCTCCTTGACTTTGGGGCCAAGGGAGTTGAAAGGGTAGAGGAGCTGGGTGTCATCTGCGTAGGAAACCGGTATGAACCCATATTTCCGCACAATCTCAGCAAGGGGGGCCACATATACATTAAACAATGTTGGGCTAAGCATGAGCCCTGTGGTACCCCCTTCGTGAGCACCCTTGAGATGGAACGAAAGGGGCCCAGGCTGATAGATTGTGATCTCCCGGAAAGAAAACTCTCCAACCATGATAGTGCTGAGCCTCGAATTCCTACACCCTGCAAACGGCTGAGAAGGATGTTGTGGGACACGGTATCAAAGGCTGCGGACAGGTCCAACAGCACTAGAATCATAGAACCACCTCTGTCCTGTGACATTTTGATCTTATCTGTCACAGAGAGGAGGGCTGATTCAGTGCTGTGGTTGGGCCTGAACCCAGATTGAGAATGGTCCAGGCCCCCTGTCGCCTCGATAAAGCTGGAGAGGATGGTGTTAACGTGTTTCTCTGCCAGTTTGCTGATGAAAGGAAGGAGAGAAATCGGGCGGAGGTTGGAGAGTTCTGACCAGGGCAAGGTGGAGTTTTTGCGTGTGGGGTTCACTACCGCTTCCTTCCATGATTGTGGGAGTTGTCCCTCGACAAAGGAGAGATTGAGCAGTTTCTGAATAGGGAGTCCTAATATTTCGCTCAAAGGGGAGATAAGTTTGGCAGGTATCAGATCAGTAGGAGAGCCGGTCTTTATTTGATTGATAAGTGCAGTCAGGTCTTTAATGGTTATTTCTGGGATTGCATTAAGAGTTTTCCCAGAGGTCGCCATTGGGAGAGTTTCAAGGGCCTCAATTTCCAAGGGACCTGAGACTGCAGTAATTTTCTTATATATCCCTTCTATTTTGTCCTCAAAGAACTGGGATATTTCATCGCATAGAACCCGAGTAAAGGTATCTGGGCTCTCACACACTACAGGATTGGTGAAGGTCTGAATGATTTTAAATAGCTCTCTTGTAGAATTGCCTGCCTCAGCAATTTGAGTGGTAAGGCTTATTTTTCTAGCTTTTTTTATATTTTTGTAATAGGAGGTTATAGCCGCCAAGTAGCGGTCCTTGTCTTCCCCATTGCCTGTCCGTCTCCAAAGTTTCTCCAGTTTTCTACATCCCTGCTTTTCTGTCTTAAGGGCCTCAGTATACCATGCTTCCCTTTTAGCTATGGAGGGTTTTTTCACATTTTTCTGAGGAGCCAGGGTGTCAATTGCTGTCATCAGTGTGGAGTTGAACTTTGAGAGAGCAGTATGGATGTTATCGGAGTTGGAGAGTATGGGCTGTTTCCATGTTTGTGTAAGCCTGGCAGGAGTAATTTTATGCCATGGTGTACGTTTAGTGGACTGAGTGGCAGGACGAATTATGGGATTGGATAAGTGTGGTAAAGAGAAATCTATCATTTTGTGGTCAGACCAAAAAATGTGCTTAGGGGGGTGGCAGTGGACATTGGGATGGGTAGTAAAAATCAAATCCAAAGTGACCACCCGAGTGAGTGGGTCCACTATTACGAGGATGTAGACCTAAAAGAGCTAGATCTTCAAGGAATACATTTGTATCAGGGTGATCATCAATATCAATGTGAAAGTTAAAACCTCCAAGTAAAATGAAGTTCCCGTTAGCTTTCATGTGGGGGGCTAACAATTCAGTGAGGGCAAGGGAGAACCCAGCATTGGGTCCAGGCGGGCGGTAGACTAGAGCTCCTTTCCAGTGTACCTTGGGACTGATTTTTAAATGGAAAATTAATACTTCCATAGTCAGTAGCATCACTTGTTCTAGGACTCTAATGGTCAATGTGTCTCTATATATGATAGCAGTCCCGCCTCCTACCTTCTCAGGGCGGTCTTGACGAAGAATTTTATATCTAATGGGTATCCCTAAGGTGATAGCAGGGATAGTATGGGGTTTTAACCATGTTTCTGTCAAGAAACATATCTCAGGCTGTGAATAGTGTCCCATAGTTGTATGTGGTGTTTAGGGAGTGATCTGACATTTAACAGAAAGCTTTTCCAGCCTCCCTGAGAGTCTATACAGTCTATGGGCCGTCCAGCAATGATGTAGGAGTGAGTAGCTTGAAATCCGCATTTTATGCAGGAAAAGGGACCCTCGGGACATCCATATTGTGGTCTTTTCTAGGTGGGTTTTCATGGAGTGCTGAATTTAGTTTTGCCCTGTCGAGTAATTTCTAGTTTTTCCTGGACGTAGCAGGAAAAGCTGGTTGCATGGTGGTGACAGGTGGGAGTTTGATACTGAATTTTATTAGGTGGACGTCGGACCAACAAATGGGAGTGGTGTCAAGCCATTTTAAGTCATTGATATTAGTGATGATAGGGTCGAGCAGATGGCCTGCTTTGTGGGTGGGTCCAGAGTTGACTAAGGTCAGGTTTAACGCCGTCAGATCATCTAGCAAGTTAGAACAAGAGGGGGAGGAAGGGTCGTCAAGATGCAAGTTGAGATCTCCGATAAGTGAGAAGTTTTTGGAGGCTATGTAATACGGAGTGATACGATTGGCTAGGTTTGACGCCCATTGGGATGAGTTGCCGGGGGGCGGGCATATCAATAGGCCGGACATCGTAAAGTTCGGGTTCAAAGATATTTTAAAAGAGCCGGCGTCGCAGTCAGGGATGTCCACTGGGTCTAAAGTACATTTCAGATCTCTATTGAAGATGATTGCAATTCCACCTCCTAATTGGTTAGTTCTATCTATCCTAGTGATTGCATAGTCGGCGGGGAGGGCAGTAGCAACATCCGGGCCAGCACTCTCGTGTAGCCACGTTTCCGTCAGGAAGAGGGCGCTTGGCTTTTCTTCCAATAGGAGATTAAAGATGTCTAATTTGTTTTTCGGTAATGAGCGGCAGTTAGTGCTGTAGAACAAGTATTCTAGTGCTTTGACATTACATGGCTGTTTGCGTTTTCTGTGCCTCCTCTTGGAGTCAGGATGAGGTTGGCAAATGGTAAGGGTAAGGTTACAGTTTAGGCAGGAAGTAACTCCTGTCTTGTGGAGTTCAAGCGTTGTACACCTAGTGTTATTGGTTGGGCGTAGCGCTTTAAGCCGACTAGGGGATCTTACCAGCCTTTTGTGGGTAGGTGGAGCATAGCCCTCTGCCCCGTGCCCCGTCCTGGCCCGGACGGGCACAGACGGGCTAGTCGTTGGTGTGTCTTCGGCACGTGGACGGCGCGAGTGCTGCGTGTCTCCGCTGCGCGTATTAGGGGGCATCAGGTTTATGTAGAGGACGGGCTAGCATTCAGCTCCGCCTCCACAACACTCGCCCAATCAGTGCCGCACCGGGAGGGAACCCGGAAGAAGGTACCGCCCTGCACCCTCCACAACAAACAAGCCTAGCGCTTGCGGTGGACCGGGGTTGCAGGGGCGAACAGAGTGCAGCGATAATATTCACAGTGTGTGAAGGTGAGTGAAAATTAAAATGTGGCAATAGAGCAGATTGCTTCAGTGAAATTATTAAAATCAACCCCACAGGAAGCGATTAAAAGTAGTTCACTCTCCAGAGTTACTGTCATCCGTGAAATTCACAATCAATCACAACAGGATTATTTTAAATCCATGGGGAGTGTTTTTGCCCCTAGCCTTGCGGGACTTTATGGTGGGGCTTTTGAAGAACTTACAGTGCTGCACACCAGTGGTCCATGGACGAACAACCTGAGGTTGTGGAGACGTTATATTGATGACGTCTTAGTGATATGGAGGGGCGAGAGAACATCTGTTGACCTTTTTCTTGACTGGCTTAATGCCCAGAAACCGTTCCTCCATTTCACTTCAACCATCACTAAGACGAACCTACCTTTCCTAGACCTGGTTATTGAACCTAGTGGCGGTACCTTAAAAACAAAGGTATTTCACAAACCCACCGATAAGAACGCTCTACTGGCATTCGAGAGTTTCCATCCGCGCTCCCTACAGGAGAATTTACCAGTAGGACAATTTTTCCGCATCCGTCGCAATTGCTCTGAAAAAGATGATTTTACTGAGGAAGCGGAAGCTCTGACTACGAGATTACAACAGAGGGGATACCCTACCCGAGTCATCAAGAAAGCCCGGAAAAGAGCGTTTAATGCCAATCGTGACGCACTGTTGTCTAAGAACATGAGACCCCAAACTAAGAAACCGGTGTTTGTATCCACCTTTAACACCCCATCACATCAAATTAATAAGTTGGTTCTGAAGAATTGAAAGATACTCAATACAGGGGGCATGACCGTAGAGACACCTCTGTTTTCCTTCAGACGCAGCCAGAACTTGAGGGATCTTCTCATACACACCAGACCCAGGGCCCTGGGGCTAACAAGAGAGAATACCACTGTGACAGGTTTACCCAAACTGATCGGACACACACGTTGCGGTTCATGTAGTGTCTGCCACTTGACTAACAACTGTACTTCATTTGATCTAGGGCTCCACACTCCCTGGGAACAGAGATCCCACACCAATTGTAATTCCCAGGGAGTGATCTACTTGCTAACCTGTCCTTGTCAAAAAAAGTATGTAGGGATGACAAGCAGAAAGGTGCGCACCAGAATCACGGAACATCGGAGCACTATAAGATGTGGCAAGACAAACACGAAACTCACGGCCCACTTTTTTTAAACTGGACACAGTATAGAAGACCTCAGATGGACCGTGATAGAGAAGGTAAAATCTGGCAGACATCAAATAGATGACCAAAGGGTGTTACTCCAGCGAGAACAGCGATGGGTATACCGCCTGCGAAGCCATCTAGTGGGACTAAACGATGACATTCCATGGCAGGCACTGGGAAGACAACAAACATAATAGCTTGATGGAATACTGACATGGATACTTTGATCATCGTCTTATTAGTAATAACTGAAGACATTCTCTATACACTACACCTGGTGGTCAGCCCCTATGAAATACCCCGCTTGGGATACCATATAGAATATAGTCAGACTACTGGCATGATCCCCGGCTGGTACTCATGGTTAGTCACAAACCTTGAGCAAGAGGTTACCTCCTTATCAACCCCCCTCGTGGGGACGATTGTTCTGCCCTGGTGAAGCAATATGAAGTATGTCCATCAAATATTCCCCATTCCACTCAGTCCCAGGGTACCTAGATTTAATGGTAATGTCCCCTTTACATCATCTATGCACTTATTTTGAATGCGGGTCCAGATACTCTGGACTTGGGGAATATGACTTTAAATCATCGATTGACGGGCCCTCTCGATATCAACTTATCGAATTAATCTTCCTCATTGAACCTGACCGTGCGAGCACTCTTGATTAAGGATGTCTATTGAGCTTGTTCGTGGGGGTTAACAGTGTTTGCTTTGTATACCAGCCTCCCGTGTCTTTGTGCGATTAAGTTGACAGATTGGCGATACAGTCGGGTACTACATTTCCCGACAGTACCTAAATGATTTCCACGTTTCATGTCATGACGTCCTGGCGCGCGTGACGTCAGTCGGTAGGGGCGGATTAGGCAATTGTTCTTCCTCTCTTTTTGGTAAATATCTGACCTGACACCGCGTTCCCCATCTACGCGGTGCTCCAAGGTACAGGATCTTTTGGCAGGGCTAGCCTCAATGAACGGTAAGGAGGACGGGTGAGGTTTACATAGACCGGCGCCTCGTTTTGTGATTTGATCGATGCCAGTACAGCAGAAGGAATGACGCTAAATATCCTCTACGCTCTATTCCTTCGTAGATTGTGTTCGTAGGCAGACACTCCTGGCGGACACCAGTTCGAGTTGTGTAATACATAAACTCGGTAAGTTTCATTTACCAGTGGGTCACTAGCCTAGATAGAGGCTTTTTAACGACGTGCCTATTTTAAAGAGTGGTTCACCCATGGGGTGTGTGTGGGTTCACGGGAGTCCTAGGCTTGGCTATGGGAACAGGAGTGTGTTGCATATATCATTACTAAATCACTTATCGAATGATATGAATGTAGATTAAGTGATTAAAGCTAATCACCTGGAGTGTTTGAAGTAAAGAAATCCGGGCTGCAACATCATACAAATGAGTCTCATTATGGAACTTTTGTGAGCATATTTCATTTAGTTGGAGTAACACCCTATTTAGAGAAACAGAAATCTAAAGGGATGAGTTGAGTGAAGGGGGATAGAATTCGTATCTCTATCATTACTCTTTACTTTTTTTCTAGTGAATGTTCTCCCCTCATGTCGGGGTTTAATCTCCACTGAATGATCAGAAGATCTGGAGGAGTACGGATCTGCTAGACCTACTCTAGTCTGGAGGCCCTGTGACCGAATTACGGCAGGGCGATAAGTGGTTCTGATCGCAACAGTCCTGATGAAGACCGAAGTGACCTTTTGAGGCACAATCCAAGCGGTCGAAACATGTTGACTTCAGAAGTGGTAGGAGGGAAGTCTTGAGGACCTCATTTTCTCAATAAGGCATTTCCCCGACCTTTTCTTATTTTTAATCCGGATAGGGGTATCAAACTGTGCCTAATAAAGTATTTCTTTCTATTGGCACCCTTAATTCGTTTTAATCACATCCTTACTGCACTTTTTTGTCGCACTATCAGTTAATCCACTAGGTGTTCACTGCACGTTCTAATAATCATGCATGTTACTCGTTGTACGTATTGACTTGTTCGGTTGTATGTCTCGTGGTGTGGAATTTATTATTTGTTCCCCCTCCCTAATGCTCCGCTCTGGATGTGGTTACACCAGGGCATCTGTAGCAGGCCCTATGATGAAGCATGTCATATACCTCTGTATGTGAGTGAGGGCAGTTTTTCCAAATTGGAGAATTTTCCTGTGTTGTATTCTTGTTGTGTACTCTATATACCCCTTGTGTGTGATCATTTGCCTGAGACAGGAGCCAGTAGTGCTTGGCAAAAGTATGAAAAGATGACCACCTAGCAGCCCGGTTGATGCCAGAAATAGAGGACGGACCATGGAAGCAAACACAGCTCTTGTGGAATGAGAACGAATGCCCTCCGAAGGATCTTTCTTGGCCAGATCGTACCTGATTTAGGGGTAATAACAATCAGCTGTGCCTGATCCTCCTGCACATTCCACAGGACTTTGAACAGAAGTGTGACTCTCTGTACACCAGACCCAGAGACCAGTCGAACATGAAGGCATTTGCCAAAGGAACTATTCGTAGGGAAGTGTAGTGCATAAAAGTGACAACACTTCCTGTCCATTTCTATAGTGAACAGATCTGCTTATGGAGACCCCAATCTGGAGAAATCCACCACGTCACATCGGATGCAACTACCACTTGCGGTCCTCCGGTAATAGACAGCTCAGAGAATCCACTATCATAATGAGGCAGCATGAGAGATGACCCACTACCAGGAAGATTCCTTGTTGCTACGTCCACTTTTAGAGATAAATCACCTCCTATCATAGGGTCCACAACCTTACGCCACCCTGACTGTTGACACAATGGACAGTAGTGGTATTATCCAACAGAATCTGGATGTTGCTCACTGAGTTGGGAGGTAGAAATGCCTTCATTGCAAAGCAGACTCGTTGCAGCTCGAGCACATTTATGTGAATGGGCTGATTTGACAAGAACCAAATCTCTTTGTCTTCTTGTCTTCCAGGTGAATATCTCAGCTCGGTGAACAGGCCTTGTTTACTACTATCACGTACGCTTGAAGGGGGTTGAATTGACAGTCCATCAAGACATCAAAAGGTTGGCGGGCCCCCTCAACCAGGGCAGGTCTACATTCATCAACTGGAAGATCAGAAGCTGAGCCCTGAGCTGGGAGGCACTATCCAAAATAAAGGTCAACCTCTGCATGGGAGAAAGGTGGTAATTCTGAATGTCGATAGTAAATCCCAGCTTACAGGTGACAGTCATCGTCCAGTGGAGGTTCTGCTTGATCAGCCTTGGAGATTCAGCTTTCACCAGCCAATCATCCAACTACAGAAATTCATGAATCCTGACCTTCATAAATGAAGTCACCACAACCTCCAGCATTTGTTCTAATGGCATCTGACATTGTCGTCAGTCCAAGCGGTAGACCTTACTATGAACTTCAAGTTGCACTTGTTGGCTGGGAGAACTGGATGATGAAAATAGATGCCCTGAAGGTCCAGGGACTTCAGCCACTTTGCTGTGTTCAAAGCCAACTGAACTTGGCTTGGGGATAGCATCTTAAACTTGTCATTCTGGGTGAAGAAGTTTAAAAGTGGATATCTAGGATGGGCTCAGACCTATGTTCTAGTCGGAATCAAGTAAAAAAAAGGGAGTAGAATCCTGTGTATCTCTCATCTGGAAGCCCCCTTCTCTGGCTCCTCTGTTCAACAAGACAAGTACTTCGCCCTTCAGTACTGAGGCCTGTGACATCACAGGAGAGGAGTTTAATCCATCTTGCATAGGGAACTTCAGGCAACAAACAGTGGGAACACGATCATCTTGGTTAGGTATAGATTCAAGGTAGCGACGCCCAGTGCTCAGGAGTTTGTCATTTTTCAAAATCGCCCGGAAAAGGAAGAAGAACCACACGATTGACATATCCTTACTCTCTGCCATACTTCTACGCTTTGCCAGCCCTTCCCATTGGCTAGTGTACCAAACAAACCACAGATCAACCATGCATTTGACCGCAGCCATGGAATAAATGCCAGCAGGGTAAAATGAAAAGAGACTGTCTATGTGCACTGCGAACTTGGACTCAAAATACATTGTCTTCTCTTCTATGAAGGCAAGCCCAAGTGAGCACCTGCGTCCCAAGTGAGCCTGACTCCCTGATCCAACAGAAGAGTAACAGTCGCTGAAGTAAACTGACACATGCTGCAGGAGGAGGACTAAATGTAAATCTGAATCAAAAGGTATCAGCTAATGCCATACCTAAACAAGCATTGGCAGAGCCAATTGGTCTGGCCTTTGCAGGCTAATGCAATGGATATTTTTGTATTTATTTGTTATTGCACGCATATGGCACAAAAATAAACAGAATAAAAACAAAAAAGGTTGTCACTTATCCATAGGTTTACAAAACAAATATTTTTTTATTAGAAAAGCATTCACTGGTATGGCCATTTTATAGTTGCATTTTTAGATAACCAGCCGTTTAGTTGTGCCCTACATTTCACTATTATTTGTGATGTAGACAAGAATAAATCACCACCTAACTGGGCACCCAAATTACAGACTGCTACATATGGGCTACAGCACTTCCTACAGTACATTATAAGAATAATGCAAGTGACCGAGGAATTCCATGACCATATAGAGGAATGAGACCAAAGGCAGAATTCCTTCATAAGGTTGTTGGAATCCAAAAAGGCTTGCAATATTCTTATCATGTATGGCAGTGGGTACTTTATCCCATATAACGCATGGTCACACCATCACCTTTCCCACAGATCACATTTACAAAAAAATGACAGCGCGGCGCCGTAAGCCATTTTGCTGTGCCGAGCAGTGTCATTTTAAAAGCACAGGGATGCTTCATATTAACAACAATACTGCACATCCTTGTGCTTTTTCCTGTGCTGATGCATAATTGGTAGGCATGCATCAGTACAGGAACCCTTGTGTCTTGTTGCAAAGGTGCCTGTGTTGGGGGTAAGATTGTTTTGTGCAAGAATGGACACCTTCTTGCACAAAAACTATAAATTATGGCATTTTTCTCTTTCCACATGCATAGAACGAGGAAAAATCTAGGAAAAATAAAAGATTTTGCGGGGCATAAGATTCTGACGCATTCTCACTTTTACAAACCTTTGTAAATCTGGGAATGTGTCAGGTTCCATGGATGTTGCATGGGGACACCCACGGCAACACCCATGGAACGCCTCTTTCATGCAGGGTGACTTCTACTGGGCACTGTAAATAAGGGCAGGCACACTGCGCTGCCGGTGTGTCAAAAACAATGACACACCGGCGGTGCAATGGCTTTGTAAATGAGGTCCTTGGTGTGTAGCTATTTCATATTAAAGAGAGAGCATGTTTGCAAATATGAAGAATAAAATAGAATCTCTAGTGCAAAATTAAACACATCAAAAGCACTGTTGGATATTTGTTGTAAATAAAACATTAGAAGCAGTTTAATACAAGTCAGTGTTTTAAACAAAAAGCTGCAGTAGCTTGGAATATGTATACACATGCAGAAAGTTTCTTACTTTTGAGTAATTACCTATGGAGTGCAAAATATAACCATGTTGCCTTATGTATCTTATTCCTGTGAGAAGAAATAAAAGCAATGTTTTGAATAGCTGCTTTAATTGTGCTTCATGACCTGACCTGACCTGCCTTTCCCTGCCTGGGACTGCTGGTTCTGCCAGAGGGCATCGTGACGTCTGAACTCAACAGTAAGTTATTAAAGTTAAGTTCTGACGTCTTTTCATTATAATTGAGATTAGGTGCTGATTAAATTGAAGTTAGAAACGGGATTTTACACAGATATTGCAGATTATTAAATTATAATTTCACTTACACACTTAATATAAAAAATAAACGCAACAAAAAAGATATGTCACTGAAGAGAAACGAACTAGTTGTCAGTGCAATCTCTCAAACCGAAGGGAACCAATGGGCAAAGTGGGCTGACCACTGTCCAATGTTGTACGCTATGGAGGACAGAGAAAAATTTGAATGACAGTTTAATAAATGAATGAACGAAGAATGCTGACCAAAAGCAACTCCATATATGTATATTATGCATGATTGTTTTTGGAAAAGCAACAGTCGAAACTTAAGAAAATGTGAATTTGAACTATATTGGTAAAAATATTCCACACGAGGGCAGTGTTAAACAAAAAATGAGTTTCTCACCATAAAAAGGCAAAGCCGGTCTCCTGCGCTCTGGTAACCTTGCTATACAGCACACACCACGATATAGTTTACTTTTAACTCGATAAAAAAGGAGCAGTACACTAAACATTACACACACCGCTACTCGACATCCTAAACTCCCGTTTCGTTTCCGTGGCCACGGGACTTCCTCTGACCAGTGCGCTCCGAAGTAACGTCCAAGGCGCTCGACGTCAACGTGACCACGCATGACCTTAATGACCGGTGCTGTCTTTGGCCTTATGACGACTTACGTACCGTTGTCCCTCCTAGCTGCCAACTCTTACCACGCCGCGTGCCACGGAAGCATTTTAAATTTTGGAGCTTTTTTGATTTGCTTGTCTCCGTGGAAAGGATAAGCCTATAATAGATATTAACTGCCAGGACTGGCTGAATATCCTATAGGTAACATGTCCGCATTTGGTACCTGGGTAACGTGACTTACCGGGACCTGTGTGCGGTATTTATCATTCGTCTTCCCATTGATTATGTGACATATGATTTCATCCTACTTTAGGCAGCTTTTAGTAAAGGACAAACATACACCTGCAGAGGGCATCCTGGCACCGCTTTAGAAGCTGGCCCGTTCACCAAAGTTTTTTTTTTTCAGAAACAAAATTCCTAAGCGGGAGTTTGTTTTTGATAAACAAAAAACTAACGAACCACTGGGTTGCTATTGTTTTTTCAGGCCCTCACAAAGAGGATGGACAAAAAAAATAGACGTTGCACCGTTCACCCTAAATTTGGTGGGAGGTCTCATGCCCTTCCTCCGATGGCCTCTACTACAACGTCGGACCCTTGGATGATGCTTCCCTTCGACTTATCCAACGGGGCTCGCTTCATCAACGGATAATGTAAGATCTGCCCATCTCTACACTTCGCAAGCTGACATAGTTTGACGCACAGAGTACTCCATAGCCTTTGTCATTAAGTTTTGGATACTCGTAGAGTGCAAGTGTCGCCCAGAAAGGTATCCATAAGCTAGCGAAGGAGGTGACTGTACTGGCTTAATCTGTGGTCCAGGTAAAGAGTCACACTTTCAATTTCTTGCGGAATTTTCAGAGGTAGGTCATTACTTTCTCGTTAGTCTTCCTCGCCACATGACTAATAAAGTGAGCTCCAGCTCCACACCAGAACCCTCCAAAGCAAAAAGTCAGCCTCCCATGCCTCCCATCCCTTCCCAATATGGCCGACCCATTACACCCTTGACCTCTATAAGAGGTCCGACCCAACCCATCAGCCTGTTTTTTTTAGTTCTGTGTGCATTTGCTCTCCGGATGCTTTGTCAGGTGAGTGGTGCCTGCTGTAGCAGGTACGTGGGTCTGGGGTTGTAGGTCCTGCTTTAGCGGACCAGGGGATCTTGGGCCTTTTTCCCCCCTCCCTTCCCCCGGTGTGTTTGGGCCGGTTAGGCTCTGCTCCAGCGAGCCAAGGGTTGACAGGGACGGGCGGCTGGGGTAGGGAAGGCGGGGGGGGGGGGAGGGGAGCGGCGCTCTGCTGCGCCCCCGCTTGCTTGGCTCTCTGTGCCCGTTCCTGCTCTGTGCCCGATTGTTTCCGTCAGCCTGCCTATCGTGGCACTTCGACAGTGGTACTGCACGGCATTTCTGTGCCCGCTGTTGGCCGCACTTATTCCCTTAGTGTCGTGCCACCCGCCCACCCCGCGAATCACTGTGGCGGGTGGTGGCTGTGCCTCGCGGCAGTTCCAACCTCATTGCTGTCCAGGGCCGTTCGGCCCTATGTAATGTGAGGTTCACGCAGTCTTGTCTTTGGCTATGCCTGCAAGCTGTATTTTGAGAGTTACGTGACTGCTTTCCCCATTGATTCTCGCTGCCCGCCTGCCCATCAAAGTGCTGTGGCGGGCGGCGGCTGGGCTGCGTGGCGTTCTCCCGGCGCCCTTTGGTTCTCATCGCCCGCCTGCCCCTCGAGGTGCTGCGGCGGGCGGCGGCTGTGCTGCGCAGCATTCTGTTCTCTCCTATCATGCAGCACAAGCTTTCTGATTACGAGGCTTACTGTGGGCCTAAAGCCGGTCCTTTTCTAAACATTGTCACCCTCCTGTCCGTCATGACGCGGCGGTGGTGCTGCGAAGCTGTGTTTGACCCTGACACTTACCGGGTCTCGGCGGCGTTTGTGGTCCGGGAGTGTGTGACGCCTGTTGTCGGGCTCGTCCTCCTGGGGCGGGGTTGGTTGCGCGTTCCCGTGCTGTCAGGTGTTTCTGGTCTTTTTCGGCTAAAGACGATTGTAATGCGCCTGCCCGAGGCCACGCAGTGGCCATCAAGAGGGCGGGTACCTAGTCAAGGAGGGCGGTCCCGCCCCCACTGGCCTGTCCGGCACATCCGCCTCACCGGTTGGAGGAGGCGGCTTGCCGAGAATCTCGTCCGGGCGGCAGGGAGGGGCTTCAGGGGTACTTATGCTGTGGTGCCCCTATCCTAAGCCTCTTTGCCGCCCGGACGCCGTACGATCTTGCGGGACACTCTTTTCCCTCCCGTCCTCTTACCCAGAGTGTCATGAGTAGGGGCTGGGGGGGTGTTTTAATGTGTCTTGTTTTTCGTTGCAGGCGGAGTTACGGGGCGATCCGGAAGAAGAGAGGTGCAAATGATGTACTTCAGCGGGCACATAGGGGTGCCAGAGCCTAACCTGTAACCTCATGGGAGGTGCAGGAATCCGTGTCGGCACCCCAGTAGTCCTTCGGGCGGTTGTGGGCCTGTGCAGCCGGGGGTTTGCCTAGTCACGCCCAGCAAATGGGTGTGTCAGTATTTAATTATATTCTACAGCAGTTGGGTGGTTCGCCACTGTGCTGTTTGGCTCAAACAGGCGGACAGGTGGCGAGAATGCGGCCTGTCCTGGATCGCCCGTAAGCTAACCCACCATCTTTACATATGTTGTATGTAAATAAATCCTGCAGCAATTTTTGTACCCAAACTCTATTTGTCTGTGTTTCCTTTGCGGGTTTGGGTATGTGGGGCGGGAGAATGTTATGTAGCCCTGAGTTGACTATGTGTCACGGTAGGGTTTCTGCGCCATAGGCTGTTACCCTCTGGCCTACCTGCATGGATTCCACATGTTTCTCACCTTCTACGAGCTGTGCTTCGCCGCTGGCACAATAGCCTACTGTTAGCCCATTTCTGCCTGCCCGGGAAGTTCCATACTGGCCGTTGCTCCTGGCTGGTGGGTTTGGCTTCCATTTTTGGCTTTGCAGCTTTTCCCTTCTTCTTGCTGTCATCGTACTTTTGCCTTTGTTCGCGGATCCGGCCCATTTGTTGGCTTAACCGTGTTCTGTAATCTTGCTACTATGTGTGACTGCATTCCTCACGCTGTCCTTGTGGCTTTGCGGGAGTTCGTGGAACTGGGTCTTTGTTTCTATGCACCACACGTATGCGCTACATGTTTCCTCATGCTGCTTGACTGTGATCTTGGTTTTGGTCTGGGGTGTCTGGAGCATGTTTGTTTGTGCTCTCACTCTCCTGTCACGTTTCTGTTTATACTTTCTCTGGTCTGTGTGTTGGATACACCGGACTCTGCATGGGTTTTATGTGTGTTTGCCTTGCTGCCTGCTCTACTGGTTCCGACATCCATTCGGTGTACGGTGTGGTTTTGATTTCCCCCGGGATATCTTGGGGTTGATGATCCTGCTGCTGTGCGTTGGGTGGGTGCGCATTGAGGTGTTGCAGTTATGGCCATCTGTCTGGAGCGTTCGCTCGTCATCCTGGGTTTCTGGTTGGACTGCTTCTTGCTGCTTTGGGACATCATTCTGTGTGTTTTGCTGGTGCCCTACTTGTCTCAGCTATGGCCCTTCTTGGTTTTTCGTTGGGGGATTCCCTTGGGGTACTGGTCCGACATAGGTGCTTTTGCTCACTGGTTGGTCTTGTGCCTCTGGTGGCTCGGCTCGCTCTTTGGGCCTGCGGTCCTTCCGTCTTATGAACTCCTGTTCCCGTCTGCTCTCTGTTGTTGTGCGGGGTCTGTCCCGGTCGGTACCTTGTTTGACGTTCCCTGGGGGTTTCTGGGGACTGTGGACTGCAGCGTGTCTTTTGGGGGCGGGCTGCGGTTGGCACCAGTTCTTCCGTCACTGAGCTGCGTTCGTTGACCCCTGTTTGTCTCTTGCTTTTGTCTCTGCGCCGGGAGGGCTCGCCCTGTCTTGTCCATGTCCGCTCCCTCCTCCTCTGTCTCAACAGGCGGCTCCTGCAACCCTTTCTACCGGATTCCTACGCCTCCTGGGGGTCGGGGCTTTGTTGTGGTCCTTTCTCTTGCCTCTCCTCTCACCTTGGATGGCACGTTTCCTTGGGTCCTGCCCTATCCCAGGCCGCTCCGGTTGTCGGTTATTGGGGTCCCCTGCTCCTGTCCATGGAGCTTTGGCTCTTTGGTTGCTCTGCTACCTTTGGGTGGTGCCTGCTTGGTCGGGCCGGGGGTTTGGCGCCCGCCTTTACTGGGGTGTGCATTCTGGATTTTTTTTACAGGTTCGCTTTTTGGCGGTCTCGCTGGTCCTTCTGGGCCGGGTCCTGTTCATCGAGTTTCGTTTGGCCCCCTGACTGTCCTGGTTGGGATTGTCTGCCTTGGTAAGGGCCTTCCTCGGGACGAGTTTTGGGTCTTGTTGATTTGCGGTGTTTCCCCTGTCTGTCCTTTGTGGATCCTCTCCTTCCTGTTGGTCTCAGGGCCTCTGGCCATTCCTTGGTTCCTTTCTGTTGCCCCGGTGGCTCTTTTTCCCACCCTGTCTCCTGGTGCGGCCGGTGGTCTTTCTGTTCTGGTGCCTCCTTCTCGGGTGTTGGCGGCATTTGCCGTCCTGGGGGACGTGCTTGGTTTCCCGTTCTGTACTGAGTCGATGGGTTCCCCTGATAGCAGGTTTCCCGTCTGGCTGCTGTTTGCCGTTCCTTGGCTTCTCTGGGGTTTCCCCCGCTTTGCTGGGACTTCTTTGTTGCTATTCTGGATAGTTTGTCCCCTGCCTCGTGCTCCGGGGTATTTGTGGGGTTCGCTCCTGTTGATTTTTTGGCACACTGATGCTGTCCTTGCCTGAGTCGATTTTGGCTCTGGCCGTACCACCCTGAATACTCATGTTCTCGTCAGTTTGGGTCTGGTGGCTCTGTGAACTTATGCGTCTACTGCAGGGGCCGGTGTTCGGCCTCATGGTCACAGGTTAGGATCCCAGCGGGTCCACTCTGCCTTTCATCCATCTGAGGTCTATCAATGAGACCCATTGAGTTGGTTAAAAACGAGCATTTGTTATTCAGCGCAGAGATACCCGTAGTGGTGCACCATGCACTTTACAATTACACATGTTATGTTCTAGACTCTCATGGAGTGTTTTCTGGGTCGGGCCTCTTTAGGGCCTAGTTGGGAGTTCTCCTGGGGACGTCTGGTGCTGTCTGCTTCCTTTGGGTCCCCGGTGTTGGTTTTTCGGCCTCTCACCCGGGCTCCCGGCTTTGCGCTTTCCTGGGGTCCTTTTTTTCCTGGGGTTCTGAGCTTGTTTGGCCTGGCCAGGGCTTTTGTCCTGTTGGTGGGACTCTCCTGGGTGTGTCTCCTTTGGCGTCGGCTGCTGCGGTGGTTAACTTGGGAACTGTTGCTCATTGGCTGTGTCATGCCTATGGGGACGCCGGTTTTGTGTCCTGCCCCACCTTTCTGGCTTTCCCTTGCTCAGTGATGTTGGGTGTCCGGGGGTGCTGGTGCTCCCAGTTCTCATCTCCCTGGCGGGACCCTGCGCTTCCGGTGTGGATTTGTATCCTCGTCTTTTGTCCCTGGTCTTGGGGTCCCGGGGCCTGTTGGCTCAGGTGGCTCCCTGGGGGTCTTTGCATGGCTCGGGCTCATTTCGCCCTGCCCTTCTGTCCTTCTCAGCTTTGGTGTATTTCTGCCTGTGGCTTTTTCTCCCTGTGTGCTCCTGTTCCTGATGGTTCTTCATTGTTCGGCCGTGCAGGGCCTGGTTGTTAACTGGCTGGCTGTATGGCCGCCTGAGTGCTCGCTTCGTCGGCTCCCTTCCTTCTTATGGAACCTTCCTCGGACGAGTTGCTTGGTCCCTGTGTGGTCTCGGGATACTGCGCTGCATTTCCCTTCCTTCCATACATGGGCGGCCCTATGGGTTTACCGCTTTTCGCTATTGGCCGGTTGGGTTCCCTTGTTGGCCGGGTCTCTTCGTTGTCGTTTCCGGCACCTTTCCTGGGTCCATTTTGCCATGTGCCTGCCTGTGTTCTCTCTCTGGTGTCTAGATCCCTTCCGGTGGGTCCCTTGTGTGACTGGGGTCTGCGTACCACCTTTTTCTCTTCTTACGGGTGTGGTTGTGGTAGCCCTCGTGTTTTTGGTTGTTCGGTCGGTGGGCTGGTTTCCTTTGCACCCCTCTCCGTTCTTGTGGCTCTTGCCAGTCTGTTTGATTGCATCTGGTTCCGCTGCCCCGTCCTCTGGTGGTTTTGGCTCTCTTGCGGGTGATAATCAACCTTGCACTTGTTGCTGTGTTTGTAGGACTGCGACTCGCTTTCTGCTGTGGTTTTGTTTGTTGGGTCACTGTGGTGGGGGTGCCCTCTGTTCATTCGGTTCCTCTCTCTGGGCTTTTGCTCCCCTCTCACTTTTGGCTGTCCGTTGGGCAGTCTTGGTGTGTTTGGTCCGGCTTGCTGCTTTCTGTTCTGGGCCCTGTTTGCTGTTGCTTTTGGCTCTGTGTGGTCTGGTTCCGTGCCTTCTCTGTCCTCCTTCAGCTTTTGCTTGAGGCCGATTTTCTGGCAGCGCTTCGTGTCTCGGGGGTCCGGGTTTTTAGCCTTCCCGGTGTCTTTCTGTCCCGGGTTGGTTCTGCCTGCTCGTGGTTGCCTCTCTCTTGGGTGGTTCTTCCACTTGTTCTGGTCTGTTGGGTTTGCCCTCTTTCGTGGGCGCCCTTTCTGGTCTGTTGGTTTCTTATTAGTTTCCATGAAGCCGCTTGACTTTGGTATGTGCTCACTTTGTTAGTCATGTGGCGAGGAAGACCAAGGAGGAGGTAATGCCCCGGTTACTTACCGGTAATCTTCATTACTCTAAGTATAATCTTCCTTGCCACATGAGTTCCCATCCCTCCCTCCATGGCTATCGGCTTCATGTTTGTGCTTGGTAGTTTCAGGCTGATGGGTTGGGCCGGCCCGCCTCTTATAGAGGCCAAGGGTATAATGGGTCGGCCATATTGGGAAGGGATGGGGGCATGGGAGGCTGACTTTTTGCTTTGGAGGGTTCTGGTGTGGAATTGAAGCTCACTCTGTCATGTGGCGAGGAAGACTATACTTGGAGTAATGAAGATTACCGGTAAGTAACCGGGGCTTGCATGCTTTGTGAGCAAGGTAGAGAAAATGCAACCACCAGCTCTGGCTCTGTAGATGCGGGAGATATATGAGAGCAGGAGACCAGCCAAGCAGAAGTTCTTGTTGAGGTGTGGAAATTTGATGCAGCTATTGAAATAAGAGGGGCCTAAACTGTGTAGGGCTTTGTGTGTGTGTGTCTGTGAGGAGCTTGAAAAATGTGTGTTTGTGGGTGGGCAACCAGAGAAGCTCTTTGAGGTGTGAGGTGATGTGTATGTGATACGGAAGCCGGGTTGTGAATCTGGCCACTGTGTTTTGTATGACCTGATGTCTTCTGGTCAGTAAGACTGATGCTGACATAAGGTGCATTGCTGCAGCACAGTTTGCTAGTGATAAGGGTCTGGCTGATGGTTTTGTAGGTGTAGATTGGGAGACATTTGAAGAGTTTTGAGGATCTTTTGGATGTAGAAGCAGGAGGAGGAGGCTGCTTACTGAGAGTTGTTTATCCACCAATATACCCAGGATCTTGACTTGATTGGCCAGGCAAGGTGTTGGTCCGAGGTCTGCTGGCCACAGGTAGAGTTCCATAGAGAGGTGCTCTTGCCAACGAGTACCACTTCTGTTTTGTCTGTGGTTTTTTCAGGCATTGGTCATCATGTATCTGGCAAATTAGGATAGGCTGGGGATGAAACTGGTCCAGGTGCTGGATGTTTGATTAGAAAAATTTTTGCTTTTTGTTTTTGAAAATAAAATAAATATTGAAAGTTTGCCATATGGCTCCCTCATGTTGACGGAGCCATCCATTAAACTTTCAATGCATTGACAGGAACCACTGTGATTGCTTTTCTTGCCTATGCAGGAGATGTCTGCTGGCTTGACAAACATCTTTAAATTCAGAGGGGAGTACCCTTGGCATAGTGTAATAAAGTACTCTGCAATGCAGATGGTACATACTTTGTCTAAATGAGGCCATTAGTCTTTTAAGTCCCCATACACCCCCGGAGTACACTTCCAAAGCCCCCAGGGCATTGAGGAGACTAAAGAGACTCTCTGTATATTGGGCAGAGGGGTCCAGTCCAGGTACTGTTGCCACTAGTCAGCTAGGTACATCCAGTAAAAGTTGTTGTTCAGGTTGTTGACTCCATGAAGCCATATGAGAGTTCAGCAAACTGACCCTTGGAGCTCACCTTATTGTCCCCAGTATAAACGAGAGTAGGTCCAGTCCTTCAGGGCTCCTCTTAGGTCACAAACAGCAGGCCCAGTCCACTTCTAATCGTCTGCACGTCTAAAAAGTGTTCCGAAGTTAGTGCCTGGCAGTGCCACATTTATGCCTGGCAAAAAGCTATGGAATAAAAATTCCTGGGGCCAACCCTATCCACTTTTTCAGAAGTATCTGTTTGTATTACTGCAAACAGACCTGAAATGTAATGTGTCAAAACATTTTCAACATGGCGAAAGTGTTCTGCCACACTAAACTTAAGTATGTGTGTGTACTATTTTAATCCTAGTGTCCTAACACATGTAGCACTATAATCCAGTTTGGAGCAAATACTTTACTAAAAACAAACCCAGAAACAGAAGTAGACCAAAAACAGAGTCCTTCAGCATCCAGCCAATGGACACATTTCAAGTGTGCGCCAAGTGTTACAGGTAAACCCAGCAGACCTGACAAGAATAATTTGACTCTCAAGCATGAATTGACTCTGTAGTGTCAACAAGGAAACCCACAGTATCCACCCTGCATATTCCGTGGAGTCCATAAGAGTAATCTCTGCCCAGTCAGGTTAGCTTTTTGATTGCTCCTGGGAGGCATTTCACATCTTTTTCATACCTATTGAAGACTAAGCACTGTATGGCAAATTTGCCTACTGGTACTTCAGGCAGGCAAAAGATACGTTTCTAAAAGGTACTTTTCCTTTATATGTATTAAACATTCAACTTCACCAGTGAATTGAATTTCTAATAACTATTCAAAATAGTTGTCGATTTATTTTTTAGCTGGTCTCATTTCTGAGATACTATATTAGTATTTTAGTCTGTACTCTGATTTTCTACATAGGACAGCTGTCGAAATTGGGTTTTTGATTGAGGGGTGAAGACCGTTCTCAAGTAAAAATTCCTGTCAAGGTGAACTTCAAAAAGTTACTAAATTACCCTGTGCTTAACCCTCTGGTAAGTTGGCACAAACGTAGTCAGGCTTAACTTAGAGGCAATGTGTAAAGTATTCCTGCAGCACACAAACGGTAAAACAATGAAAACACTACACAATAAAAATACCACACCAATTTAGAAAAATAGAGTATATTTTAATAAATAAAATGATACAAAAACTTCAAAAAGCCAATCGGTCGAACCTGAGATTTGCAGTTTCAAAGTTTTAGGTAAATACAGCACCCAAAGGCACAAAGCTCCAAAAGCAGTAATCTGGTCAGGCTAGAGTGGCGAAAAGTGACAATTTCAGGCTGACCGCAATGGAGGGTAGGCTAGATACAGGGACTGAGTTAGCCCACTGAAAAAGTTATCTTCCCAGAGTCCGACGAAAAGTGTCCAGTTCATAGTAGAGGTGGCCGCGAGTAATGCGTCGTGCGTGGCCGTTGCTGTAGCATGAAGAACAACCCTGGTGTTACAGACAGTTGATCGCGAAGAGCCCAAACTTCAGGATTTCATCTTTCTTGGAGGAGTGCACATTGATGCCAGGTAAGTGTCCTAGACTTGGGAAGGCAACTCTTGGGGATTAGGGACTCACTCTAGCAGAGGCCAGCAGGGCGTAGGCAGGTCAAGTTGCAGGTCTACTGCAACTGGGCCTGACTAGGTCAGCTAGTCAGTTGCAGGGATACCTCTGGAGCTTGTTGTGTCCCTGTAGCTCAGAATAAAGGTCGAATGCCAAGCTATTCAGTCATTTGACCCAGGACCCAAGCATGAGGGAAAAATGGTTAGACAAGAAAAAGCCAACTTTCTAAAACTGTCTTTTTCCCAACTGAGACTTAGAATCAGACTGTACCATTAAAGAGGGTTTTAAATTACATTTCATGTGAGTGTAAACATCATTATCCTATCTGCTGCCAAACTTAAGTTAATAATTATCAAGCGTAAGAAGGTAGCTCAATGTTATACTATGGGAGAGGTAGTCCTTGCAATAGTGAAAAACGACTTTAGGAGTTTCACTACAAGGATGTGGAAAAGCTTAACCCCATATGTCCCACTTTTTAAAAACAATATTCCCTGCCCTATGAGCCTTTAAAGCCTACCTTAGGGGTGACATATGTGTATTAAAAATCAAGGTTTAGGCCTGGCAAAGGTTTATTTTGCCAGGTCGAAATGGCAGTTTAAAACTGCACACACAGGCTACCATGGCATGCGCAAGACTGGTATTAAAAGGCCAGTTTAGTGGGTGGCACAATGAGTCCTGCAGAGCTACTAGTGCTACGCAAACAAATGATGGACGGAATGCTGAATAAATCATACATTCACCCTCAGTCAAGAGATCTGGGTAAATCCATTGTTCTTTTGCTCACCATGCCACCCCAGACACAGCCATTTGCAAATCAGTCATGACCCTGTGCCTCATGGGAACAGTCCAGACCGAACTGCCTAGCCAGCTCCTCCCTCGAACGGAAACTAGCATCCTGGGACCGGATTCTGGGTAGTACCCTTCATTAGTCGGGCTAGCTTGAATCCAGTGGCAAGTGAGCAAGGGACCCACGTCCACTTAGGGTGAATAGTGCTACTCAAACAAATGATGTACGGAATGCTGAATAAATCATACATTCACCCCCAGTCAAGAGATCTGGGTTAAATCCATCGTTCTTTTGCTCTCCATGCCACCCCAGTTTAGATCCAGCCATATGCAAATCAGTCTTGACCCTGTGCCTCATGGAAACAGTCCAGACCGAACTGCCAATGCAGGTACTCCCTAGACCTGAAACAATCATCCTGGGACCGGTTTCTGAATATTACCCTTCATCAGCCAGGCTAGCTTGAATCCAGTGGCACAGTGAGCAAGGGACTCACATCTGGGCTTACCCAACCCACTGAGGGTGAAAAGTGCTACACAAGCAGACCTACTAGTAGCATATAATTTCCAGGACCGGAGTATATGTAGTACCAATTATTCGGGACTTGGTTCTTAGGGGCTGTTAGACCTGGTATCATTGGCGGGGTTTCCCCTGTATTTTTGTCTTTGCCTCCTGTGTTTTTGCTGTGTAATGGACTTTGTTTTTCTGATCTAGCTGCTTTGGGCTCTTTGCTACTGCTGTTCAGTGCCAAAGTGCAAGTGCTCTCTTACCAATTGTTGTTTCCATGATTGTTTTGTTTGGTTTACTGTTAAGTCTCTACTACAGTGCACTGTGTGTGCTCAGGGTCTGTAAACCAAACGCTGCTAGTAGGCTTGCAGCACTGATTGTGCCACCTGCACAAGCAGCCTTGCAACAAGGTCTCAGGCCTGCTATTGCGGTACCTGTGTGCACTCTAGTTCTGCCATGTCGACCTGGCAAGAGCACCCAGACCCTAACCTTCCCTTTTCTTACATGTGAGTCACCCCTAAGGTAGGCCCACAGTATCCCTGTGGGCAGGGTGCAGTGTATGTAAAAGGGAAGGACATGCCCTGATATTGAAATACTGCCAATTTTGTTTTTCACTCCTGTAAGGCTATCTGTCCCATAGGATAGGGAGTTTGCTCATAACATCTTATGAGCATTATTGCCCATGGGAACAAGATGGGAAAATACATTTTGATATGCCAGAACTCAGAACGTTAAGATGCACCTTTTAGTGAGGGTGATTTTTACTTTCTGGGTTTGAAAATACCACTTTTAAAAAGTAGGTATTTTGTTGCCTAGCCATCCAGTGTGCCTCTGCTAGGTTGTGTATTGACTGTCTGGCTTTGGAGTGACAGGGGATGGGGATGTGCATTTTATTCAGACAGCCTCTTGGGGGGTTGAGGTGTGTCCTGCCTTTCCAGGGTGACTCAGGGTTGGGCTGAATCGACCTGGGCTGCATTCAGAGTAGGGGAGGAGATTCCTTTCACACTCGAATGGGCCTGGTCTGCCTAGGACAATGTTGTCTCCACCTCCTGCCAGGAAGCTGCACCAGAGAGGACAAATGGTTTTGGCTGTGCAAGGAGCTTCTCTGCCACAGAGAACAAAGGATTGTGTAGTATGAAAAGAGGGACCCAGACCCCAGATGTTTAGATCACTTCTGTGAATCAAGAGGAAACTTTACAAAGGAGAAGAGCTGGAGAAACTGAGGAGGAATACTGCCCCTGTGCTGTTTGCTGTCTGGGGTTGACCTGCAGTGGCTACATTCTGTCAAAGAAAGGAGAAAGACTTTGCTGTGTGCTGTGTCCCCTGCTTGAGGAATATCTGCAAGGGCTTAAAATTGAGTGTTCCTCAATTCTGAAGTCTCAGGGACACAAATCCTTCACCCCCCGTTCCCCCCGTGTATTCCTTTGCTGGGAGTTCTGACCTGCTGAGAAATGCCTACCACTGTTTTGGGCCTCTGGAGGTTGTTTTGGGACTGGAAACTACAAGAACTGTGAACATTGACGCATTGGCTGTTTCCGACACATTGTAGCGGTGCAAGAAGAACTTTCGACACATCGCTGCCGACGAAGAATCAATGCAGTGCCTGCTCGTGGCTAAAGTGTCTGCCGTGCGATGAATTCTGTGCACCAATCTCTGACGTCTGAGATCACCGTGCCGATTCTGACACAGGCCCTGTTTTGGAGAAACTGACGCATTGAGGGGGCGCAGCTGAAATCATCGCAGCGCATCCCGGGTCTTCATGCATCACATTGTACCGGATTATCCTGCATCGTATCAAAGCGTCAAGTCTGTCGCATTGTTGGAGGATGCAGTAAGAAACAGAAGCATCACCTCTCCATGCAGTAAGAAACTGACCCATTACCTCTTCTCCGGTAAGAAACCAAGGCATCACCTTGCTTGCGCAGCAGTAAGGAACCAATGCATCACCTGCCCCGGAGCAAGGAACCAATGCATCACCTTCCCTGAGTGTAAGGAACTGACGCATCACCTTCCCAGCGACCCTTTTTGCTTGCAACTTTAGATCCATCCATTGTACTGTGTGTAAACATGTTGCATCCCACATTTTCTTGGAACAGAACTGTTTCTACCTTTTAGGAATCATATTTTTAGTACTGTATTGTGGATTTTTGTTGTCTGGTCTTGTTTTGGTTTAGATAAAGATGATGTATTCTGCTGAACTGGTATGGTGTCCATTTGTAGTGTTTTCACTGTATTACTGTATGTGTTTACAAATGCTTTACACACTGACTCTGAGATAAGCCTGTCTGCTCGTGCCAAGCTACCAAGGGGGTGAGCAGGGGTTATTTAAGAAGTGTATGCAGCTTACCCTGACAAGGAAGAAGGGTCTCTACTTGGAGACAGGTACCTACCTCTGCCAACTACAGACCCCCATTTTTAACAAGGGCTTAGGGACTTAGAAGTAAATTAAATGTTCCAATTAGGTGTAGGCCAATTGTACCATGTTTTTGTGCTAAAGCCAACAAAAACAAATTCAGCAAGATAGATTAGAGGGATGAAAGCAAAACGTTTGGGGAACTACCACACATGGGTTTGAGGTCTGACCACAGCTGAATTTGCCATAGCGCAAATAGCTGTGAAGGCTATGTCACTGTAAAGACCTGATAATATTAATTTTCTACATGTCACACTTTTAAATACCATGCACCCCACCTTATGGACTACAATGCTCACTTAGGGGTAACGTACTAATATTTAACAGGGAGGTTTTACCTATCAAAAGGGGTTATTTCATTGTTACAGTCAGGCTACAGGCGGCCACACAAGTGGGATACAGTAGTTATTGGAAGATACGAGGAAACACTATGTGGTAGGAAATTTGTGGATTCTTGCAGGTTCTGGAATTTTACCGTGCAGAAAGAGGAGGAAAAGGGAAGTTTTTAACCAAACTTTGTAGTTTGCAACGGCTTCTGGGCAAGAAAACATCATGCGATGTCATGCCACGTGGACTCTCCTGGTTGTCTAGTTTTCAGAAATGTGCGAGTTTTGTACGTTTTCTTGGGTGGCGGCTGATCATGCGCTCAAAATCCACAATACAAAAGCACCTTGGCTTCGAATGGGAATTAAATACTTTCCATGTTGCATTTTGAGCTGTTGACTATTGGGGACACTCGGCCAACCACAAAAACTGGGTTAAATTTTTATGTGGAGGCATGTGGGAATGCTGGTGGTTAGCAATTTGGGGATCACAACAGATTCCAGAAATTCCCATCACGAAGTGTAAATAAATCCTAGGCATTTATGCAATATTTGAGGTTTGCAGGGAATTGTGGGAAAGTGAGTGGGATCATTGCAAGCTACACTACTCACAGACTGAAAAATTGCTTCCAGATTTTGCAAATTTTTTCTCTCCCTTGGATGCTCTGTCAGTATCTGATCCTACCTCGCAACTATCTTCCATTAGTCGCATTAGTACTTGGGCAGCAGTCATCCACCATCCACCATCTCTGTTGACTGTCTAAAACCTTTCTTCTGGAACACTTTGTTCTAAATAGAAGGAAGAACTATCCTACAAAGTCAGTGGGTGGGTGAGTGCATATTGTGAGATGTGTTTGACAAGCAAAGTGTAAAAACAAAAAAGCACTTTGGTTATCCATGCTGCGATATGATGAACTCATCTAAAGAACTTATCCAAAAACACTAAAAGACGCCAAAAAAAACCCAAAGTATAACTTCAACTTTCCACATACCCAATACTACGACATAATTCAAGGGACAAATGGCGCAATGCAGCGCGCAAAGTTGCTGTGTTGCATCACCTGGGAAGAGCGGAATGGTGCCATACCTTCCAGCACAGTTATGATCTCTCCATGTGCTGGCGCTCTGTGTGCTGCCTTGCGCCAATGCAGGCAACTTTGCCTGATAGTGAAAGGGGGTCCGTGTTATTGTCAGGATAGTTTTTGTACATGAAGGGGCACTTTCCTACATAAAGAATACTCTTTGAGGAATTTGCTTCTATGTATGTGTGTTGCAAAATACAGCACAAATAAAAGCAGGAAATAACCAGAAGAAAAATATTTCTCCTTACTACACCAGTTTCAGGCTGGCGCTAGGTTTTGGCTCAAGTCCATGCCTACAAGTCTTTCTAGATATGGATTTGTGTAAAAAACCAAGGGGCAGATTTACAAGCTTTTGCATCACTTTTCCCATGTTAAAAATGACGCAAAAGTGGTGCAAGGGGCTTGTAAATCTGCCCCCAAGGGTGGATTCAAAGGAACGTCCATGCGCCACCCATAAAATGCCTCCCTGCCACATTTATGCCTGGCAAAAAGCTATGGAATAAAAATTCCTGGGGCCAACCCTATCCACTTTTTCAGAAGTATCTGTTTGTATTACTGCAAACAGACCTGAAATGTAATGTGCCAAGGTATTTTCAACATGGCGAAAGTCTTCGGCCACACTAAACTTGGGCTCTGTGGACATGTGTGTGGGGAGTGTGTACTATTTTAATCCTAGTGTCCTAAAACATGTAGCACTATAATCCAGTTTGGAGCAAATACTTTAATAATAATAATAATAATAAAGAGCTTGTAAAGCGCACAGTAATGCCATCACGGCATGTCCCCGCGCTAAGCTAGCAGTGACTAAAAACAAACCCAGAAACAGAAGTAGACCAAAAACAGAGTCCTTCAGCATCCAGACAATGGACACATTTCAAGTGTGCCCCGAGTGTTACAGGTAAACCCAGCAGACCTGACAAGAATGATTTGACTCTCAAGCATGAAATGACTCTGTAGTGTCAACAAGGAAACCCACAGTACCCACCCTGCATATTCCTTGGAGTCCATAAAAGTAATCTCTGCCCAATCAGGTCAGCTTTTTGTTTGCTCCTGGGAGGCATGTCACATCTTTTTCATACCTATTGAAGACTAAGGACTGTGTGGCAAATATGCCTACAGGTACTTCAGGCAGGCAAAAGATATGTTTCTGAAAGGTACTTTTCCTTTATATATAGTAAACATTCAACTTCAACAGTGAATTTGAATTTCTAATAACTATTCAAAATAGTTGTTGAATTATTTTTTAGCTGGTCTCATTCCTGAGACACTGTATTAGTATTTTAGTCTGTTCTCAGATTTTCTACATAGGACAGCTGTCGAAATTGGGTTTTTGATTGAGGGGTGAAGACCGTTCTCAAGTAAAAATCCCTGTCAAAGTGAACCTAAAAAAGTTACTAAATTAACCTGTGCTTAACCCTCTGGTAAGTTGGCACAAACGTAGTCAGGCTTAATTTAGAGGCAATGTGTAAAGTATTCCTGCAGCACACAAACGGTAATACAATGAAAACACTACACAATAAAAATACCACACCAATTTAGAAAAATAGAGTATATTTTAATAAATAAAATGATACAAAAACTTCAAAAAGCCAATCGGTCGAACCTGAGATTTGCAGTTTCAAAGTTTTAGGTAAATACAGCACCCAAATGCACAAAACGCCAATAGCAGTAATCTGGTCAGGCTAGAGTGGCGAAAAGTGACAAGTTCAGGCCGACCGCAATGGAGGGCAGGCTAGATACAGGGACTGAGTTAGCCCACTGAAAAAGTTATCTTCCCAGAGTCCGACGAAAAGTGTCTAGTTCATAGTAGAGGTGGCCGCGAGTAAAGCGTCGTGCGTGGCTGTTGCTGTAGCATGAAGAACAACCCTGCTGTTACAGACAGTTGATCGTGAAGAGCCCAAACTTCAGGATTTCACCTTTCTTGGAGGAGTGCATATTGATGCCAGGTAAGTGTCCTAGACTTGGGATGGCACCTCTTGGGGTTTAGGGACTCACTCTAGCAGAGGCCAGCAGGGCTTAGGCAGGTCAAGTTGCAGGTCTACTGCAACTGGGACTGACTAGGTCAGCTAGTCAGTTGCAGGGATACCTCTGGAGCTTGTTGTGTCCCTGTAGCTCAGAATAAAGGTCAACTGCCAAGCTATTCAGTCATTTGACCCAGGACCCAAGCATGAGGGACAAATGGTTAGACAAGAAAATCCAACTTTCTAAAACTGTCATTTTCCCAACTGAGACTTAGAATCAGACTGTACCATTAAAGAGGGTTTTAAATTACATTTCATGTGAGTGTAAACATCATTATCCTATCTACTGCCAAACGTAAGTTAATAATTATTAAGCGTAAGAAGGTAGCTCAATGTTATACTATGGGAGAGGTAGTCCTTTCAATAGTGAAAAACGACTTTGGAGTTTATCACTACAAGGATGTGGAAAAGCTTAATTCCATATGTCCCACTTTTTAAAAACAATATTCCCTGCCCTATGAGCCTTTAAAGCCTACCTTAGGGGTGACATATGTGTATTAAAAATCAAGGTTTAGGCCTGGCAAAGGTTTATTTTGCCAGGTCGAAATGGCAGTTTAAACCTGCACACACAGGCTACCATGGCAGGCGAGAGACAGGAATTAAAAGGCCAGTTTAGTGGGTGGCACAATGAGTCCTGCAGAGCTACTAGTGCTACGCAAACAAATGATGGACGGAATGCTGAATAAATCAAACGTTCAACCACAGTCAAGAGATCTGGGTAAAATCCATTGTTCTTTTGCTCACCATGCCACCCCAGTTTAGACTCAGCCATATGCAAATCAGTCTCGACCCTGTGCCTCAAGGGAACAGTCCAGACCGAACTGCCTAGCCAGGTTCTCCCTCGAATGGAAACTAGCATCCTGGGACCGGTTTCTGGGTAGTGCCCTTCATTAGTCAGGCTATCTTGAATCCAATGGCAAGTGAGCAAGGGACCCACGTCTGGGCATACCCAACCCACTTAGGGTGAATAGTGCTACTCAAACAAATGATGGACGGAATGCTGAATAAATCAAACATTCAACCACAGTCAAGAGATCTGGGTTAAATCCATCGTTCTTTTGCTCTCCATGCCACCCCAGTTTAGACCCAGCCATATGCAAATCAGTTTTGACCTGTGCCTCATGGAAACAGTCCAGACCGAACTGCCAACACAGGTACTCCCTAGACCTGAAACAATCATCCTGGGACAGGTTTCTGGGTATTACCCTTCATCAGCCAGGCTAGCTTGAATCCAGTGGCACAGTGAGCAAGGGACTCACATCTGGGCACACCCAACCCACTGAGGGTGAAAAGTGCTATGCAAGCAGACCTACTAGTAGCATATAATTTCCAGGACCGGGGTATATGTAGTACCAATTACTAGGGACTTGGTACTTAGGGGCTGTTTGACCTGGCATCATTGGCGGGGTTTCCCCTGTATTTTTGCCTTTGCCTCCCGTGTTTTTGCTGTGTAATGGACTTTGTTTTTCTGATCTAGATGCTTTGGGCTCTTTGCTACTGCTGTTCAGTGCCAAAGTGCAAGTGCTCTCTTTGTCAATTGTTGTTTCCATGATTGGTTTATTTGGTTTACTGTTAAGTCTCTAGTACAGTGTACTGTGTGTGCTCAGGGTCTGTAAACCAAACGCTGCTAGTAGGCTTGCAGCACTGATTGTGCCACCTGCACAAGCAGCCTTGCAACAAGGTCTCAGGCCTGCCATTGTGGTACCTGTGTGCACTCTAGTTATGCCATGTCGACCTGGCAAGTGTACCCAGACCCTTACCTTCCCTTTTCGTACATGTGAGTCACCCCTAAGGTAGGCCCACGGTATCCCTGTGGGCAGGGTGCGGTGTATGTAAAAGGGAAGGACATGCCCTGATATTGAAATACTGCCAATTTTGTTTTTCACTACTGTAAGGCTATCTGTCCCATAGGATAGGGAGTTTGCTCATAACATCTTATGGGCATTATTGCCCATGGGAACAAGATGGGAAAATACATTTTGATATGCCAGAACTCAGAACGTTAAGATGCACCTTTTAGTGAGGGTGATTTTTACTTTCTGGGTTTGAAAATACCACTTTTAAAAAGTAGGTATTTTGTTGCCTAGCCATCCAGTGTGCCTCTGCTAGGTTGTGTATTGACTGTCTGGCTTTGGAGTGACAGGGGATGGGGATGTGCATTTTGTTCATACAGCCTCTTGGGGGGTTGAGGTGTGTCCTGCCTTTCCAGGGTGACTCAGGGTTGGGCTGAATCGACCTGGGCTGCATTCAGAGTAGGGGAGGAGATTCCTTTCACACTCGAATGGGCCTGGTCTGCCTAGGACAATGTTGTCTCCACCTCCTGCCAGGAAGCTGCACCAGAGAGGACATAAATGGTTTTGGCTGTGCAAGGCGCTTCTCTGCCACAGAGAACAAAGGATTGTGTAGTATGAAAAGAGGGGCCCAGACCCCAGATGTTTAGATCACTTCTGTGAATCAAGAGGAAACTTTGCAAAGGAGAAGAGCTGGAGAAACTGAGGGGGAATACTGCCCCTGTGCTGTTTGCTGTCTGGGGTTGGCCTGCAGTGGCTACTTTCTGCCAAACAAAGGAGAAGGACTTTGCTGTGTGCTGTGTCCCCTGCTTGAGGAATATCTGCAAGGGCTTGAAATTGAGTGTTTCTCCTGTCCTGTAGTCTCAGGGACACAACTCCTTCACCCCCAGTCCCCCCTGTATTCCTGTGCTGGGAGTTCTGACGTGCTGAGAAATGCCTACCACTGTTTTGGGCCTCTGGAGGTTGTTTTGGGACTGGAAACTACAAGATCTGTGAACATTGACGCATTGGCTGTTTCCAACACATTGTAGCAGTGCAAGAAGAACTTTCGACACATTGCTGCCGACGAAGAATCGATGCAGTGTCTGCCGTGCGACGAATTCTGTGCACCAATCTCTGACGTCTGAGATCACCGTGCCGATTCTGACACAGGCCCTGTTTTGGAGAAACTGACGCATTGAGGGGGCGCAGCTGAAATCATCGCAGCGCATCCCGGGTCTTCATGCATCACATTGTACCGGATTATCCTGCATCGTACCAAAGCGTCAAGTCTGTCGCGTTGTTGGAGGATGCAGTAAGAAACAGAAGCATCACCTCTCCATGCAGTAAGAAACTTACCCATTACCTCTTCTCCGGTAAGAAACCAAGGCATCACCTTGCTTGCGCAGCAGTAAAGAACCAATGCATCACCTCCCCCGGAGCAAGGAACCAATGCATCACCTTCCCCGAGTGTAAGGAACTGACGCATCACCTTCCCAGCGACCCTATTTGCTTGCAATTTTAGACCCATTCTTTGTACTGTGTGTAAAAGTGTTGCATCCCACATTTTCTTGGAACAGAACTGTTTCTACCTTTTAAGAATCATATTTTTAGTACTGTATTGTGGATTTTTGTTGTTTGGTCTTGTTTTGGTTTAGATAAAGATGACGTATTTTGCTGAACTGGTATGGTGTCCATTTGTAGTGTTTTCACTGTATTACTGTATCTGTTCACAAATGCTTTACACACTGACTCTGAAATAAACCTGTCTGCTCGTGCCAAGCTACAAAGGGGGTGAGCAGGGGTTATTTTATAAGTGTATGCCCCTTACCCTGACAAGGAAGAAGGGTCTCTACTTGGAGACAGGTACCTACCTCTGCCAACTAGAGATCCCCATTTCTAACAAGGGCTTAGGGACTTAGAAGTAAATTAAATGTTCTGATTAGGTGTAGGTCAATTGTACCATGTTTTTGTGCTAAAGCCAACAAAAACAAATTCAGCAAGATAGATTAGAGGGATTAAAGCAAAACGTTTGGGGAACTACCACACATGGGTTTGAGGTCTGACCACAGCTGAATTTACCATGGCGCAAATAGCTGTTAAGGCTATGTCACTGTAAAGACCTGATAATATTAATTTTCTACATGTCACACTTTTTTGAATACCATGCACCCCACCTTATGGGCTACAATGCTCACTTAGGGGTAACTTACTAATATTTAACAGGTAGGTTTTACCTATCAAAAGGGGTTATTTCATTGTTACAGTCAGGCTACAGGCGGCCACACAAGTGGGATACAGTAGTTATTGGAAGATATGAGGAAACACTATGTGGTAGGAAATTTGTGGATTCTTGCAGGTTCCGGAATTTTACTGTGCAGAAAGAGGAGGAAAAGGGTAGTTTTTAACCAAACTTTGTAGTTTGCAACGGCTTCTGGGTAAGAAAACATCATGAGATCTCATGCCACGTGGACTCTCCTGGTTGTCTAGTTTTCAGAAATGTGCGAGTTTTGTACGTTTTCTTGGGTGGCGGATGATCATGGGCTCAAAATCCACAATACAAAAGAACCTTGGCTTCGAATGGGAATTAAATACTTTCCATGTTGCTTTTTGAGCTGTTGACTATTGGGGACACTCGGCCAACCACAAAAACTGGGTTAAATTTTTATGTGGAGGCATGTGGGAATGCTGGTGGTTAGCATTTTGGGGATCACAACAGATTCCAGAAATTCCCATCACAAAGTGTAAATAAATCCTACGCATTTATGCAATATTTGAGGTTTGCAGGGAATTGTGGGAAAGTGAGTTTGATCATTGCAAGCTACACTACTCACGGAATGAAAAATTGCTTCCAGATTTTGCTAATTTTTTCTCTCCCTTGGATGCTCTGTCAGTATCTGATCCTACCTCACACCTATCTTCCATTAGTCGCATTAGTACTTGGGCAGCAGTCATCCACCAAGACGCCATCTCTGTTGACTGTCTAAAACCTTTCTTCTGCAACACTTTGTTCTAAATAGAAGGAAGAACTATCCTACAAAGTCAGTGGGTGGGTGAGTGTATTTTGTGAGTCGTGGTCAGGATCGTTTTTGTACATGAAGGGGCCCTTTCCAACATAAAGAATACTCTTTGAGGAATTTGCTTCTACGTATGTGTGTTGCAAAATACAGCACAAATACAAGCAGGAAATAATCAGAAGGAAAATATTTCTCCTTACTACACCAGTTTCAGGCTGGCGCTAGGTTTTGGCTCAAATCCATGCCTACAAGTTTTTCTAGATATGGATTTGTGTAAAAAACCAAGGGGCAGATTTAAAAGCTTTTGCATCACTTTTCCCATGTTAAAAATGACGCAAAAGTGGCGCAAGGGGCTTGTAAATCTGTCCCCAAGGGTGGATTCAAAGGAACGTCCATGCACCACCCATAAAATGCCTCCCTGACACAGAGTAAAGCAAGGTAAGACAAATCGCTAAATTACTTTTTTTCTTTTTTGCAGAGCAACTTAAATTACCATTTGTGTTACTTTGTAAAATTCCAACAAGGATTTTGCACCAAATATGCATGAAAAATCACACAAACACGACACAAGTTCTTTGTAAGCATGGTTTTTATTTATTTTAGTGAAATCAAAGGCCACATCTTAAAAGTAGCATATATTTCAACATCGTGGTAGTTCTGATTTGGACAAGACAAACATCATTGGTGTTTCGCATAGTATATAAAACTGCATGTATTTGTGCTTGCTGCTGGCAATATTTGTGGTAATATTAGGCACATAAACACTAACCGCATGCCCATTACATGGGCTGCTATACTCCATGGTGGTCCAGTGGATTAGAGCAATGTTTCTCCGGGGGGGGAGGGGGGGGCAGTTCAAAGGGGCCCTCCTTGGGGGCATGATCAGTCTCACAGATATGCCCCCAGAGGGGTCTGACAGTTTGGCAGATGGGACCACCCCCATACAGTATACTGCTTTTTTGTTTGCAGTTTTATAGCGCAAACTTAACCCCAAGGTATTGTGTTGTTTAATGAGTACCAGTTATATTATATGGAGTCACTTTCATTTTTTGGGAATGGTAAATGTTGTTTCCTGCTCGGGGCACTCACAAGCCCTTCAGCGAAAAGCACACATCTCTGTGGCTAAAATAATGTGCCCTGGTTGTCAGCCCCTATATCAAAAGGTCCAACTCCCATAGACTGTTTCTATAAAGTTTATATAGCGTGAAATGGACCCAAAGGTTTTGGTGCACTTTACACGAGCACCAGTTACATTACAAAGTGTTTCAACTTTGTGGCCATGGAGATGTTTGTTTTCCCCTTGGGGTGCAATGGTGCCCAACAAGCAAAAGCATCCATCTCTATGGCTAAGATAATGTGCCCCTGGTGGGTGGGCTATGTGCCGAAAGGGCCGACCCACACACTATCATACCGTTTACATGTTTCCCTTAGGGAGTACCCGCCAGGGGAAAAAAACCTCTAGTCTAGCAAAATAATATATGCCCCTGTGGGTGTCAGCATTGTACCAGGGAGGGCAGACTCCCCAAAACACTAAGAGAGCTGGTGTCTAGTGGTATTTTTGTTCGTTGATCGGGTCTGTGATCCACAAGTAGGAATTTATTTGAGAAAGGCATCACTGGACAGACTCTCCCCTTTCCAACAATACCTTCCTTAAGCGTTGGGAGGCATCCTGGGCTGAGAAAATCCCATCAGAAGCAGGAGCAGCCTACTGACCTGCTGTCCTTACGCTCCAGTGGGGATAAGTGATGTCAGTGTGCCTTGCAGGGTGCTGATGTCACAAATGGGCATGGCACGGAGTGGAGTCAAAGCGGAAGGGATTTCAGTTTAGCCTCACCCTAGAGTTCTGAAAAGTAAAATCTCCAGTGCAAGCACTGTAGGATACTTTAAATCCCTCCCCAGGGTTGGCCAATGACCGACGGACGCGCTGGGGAGGGAATGCAGGCCTCCACCAATAGCCGACACCTGCAATAAAGAAGTTAAATCTACCTGCTGATCATGACTATATATTTGCTTTAAATTTTCTAAAAAAGTGTTTATTTGCTCTGATGTAGAGAAACGGGTTCTGGATGTGGGATACCTTAACGTATTTATGGGCGGCCTTTTTGCAGGTCTGCCAAGCCTTGAATCTACCATCAGAATTGCTTTCCTCATAAACATTTTGCTGGTATGTGGAGTTTGCTACATAATTCAAGGCATGATAATATTGGTGCAGATTGGTTTATCGTTTTCAAAGACTGTTCTATTCTCTTTGTTATCTCACATCTTTGTTTCATGAGCTGTTCAAACGCGGGCTTCAAGATCTAAGGGGCATATTTTCAAGAACAGCGTTAAAATTATCGCCGCTTCAGCGGTAGGAAACTGCCGCTAAAGTGGCGATAATAGGCTTGATAATATGCCCTTGGGAATTCCAATAGAAGCCCAAGTTAACACCCGAACATGGGCTTACATATAGTGGGTCCGTCCACATTGTTTAAATCGCTGAAAGATATCTCGCAGAGGCACAAGTGAAGTGTATTCCTGCTAATCAGGACACCGTACTCTCCATGGGCTACTGAGCCTTAATCCAGCCCATAGTTGACTCATTACTCTGGCTATTTGGGGTTTAACTTGTTTCTTGTCCGGTGTTGTGGTAGCTACTGTGGGATTCTTTAGAACTTAAAATCTCCACTTATGACTATCTCCTCTGTATTCTATATAAGTGATTAAAAGAGTGAGAGGGATGAGTCTGGATTGTCCTTGATCGGGGCACAGCGGCTCACTACAGTGAGGTTATAGTGCAATTTACCCTGTTTAATGTGTTGCCACCTGTATATGTGTGATGGCACCCTTAGCAATGAAAATTGCCAAGCCTTTATGCGAGCCCAGGGCTGATGAAAAACAAGCCCATGCTTTAAACATTTTTAACGTATTTCATTTTGTTGAAGGTGCAATAGAATAGCAGAGGCGTGATGAGTCAATATACAGGATTCAACTGCCTGCATTTTTCTAGAATTGTATCAGCATTAAAAAAAAAAAATCTTCAGTTCATCAATCATAAGAATTTCTGATATAACTTAACAGTGGCTACATCTTTGATTTCCTCAAACTTTTTGCTGAACTCTATATATATCAACAAAACAAACTCAATGATACAAAAAAGTGTATACAGAGAAATTGTTAATCACAATCCTTGCATGAATTGTTTAACTCTATTCGCACGACAAGGCTGAAACAATTCACACTGTTTTAATACATGATGTTCATACCCGCCCAGTCTTGAGGTAATCTATAAGACACTTGAAACGCTAAAAATTATAAAGTGTCTGCAGTATTTACTATCCATTATTGTAGCAAAGTGCATGCAGTGAAAAGCGGCAATGGTGCATATACTGCACAGGGGATTTCACAGCTTACTCTTTGTACTCTGTACCTTGTACCCCTCCTGTTTTATTTTTCAACAAACCCCAACACCCTCATACCCACCCTTGTGCTGTTGCAAGTACCCAGTCCAAATATCCACCTTTAGCCTTCAGCCGCTGCAGAACAGCTTCTTGCTCCATAACAGAGTGCCAGAGGTTTCCGGTTTCTGCAGATGGCATAACTCCGTGACCCCTTCACCCTTCTGTGTGGATACTCCTCCTAACCGTAGAAGGCAATCGTCTTATTTCAGGCTTCAACGTGGGAGGTACAGCCTACATTATTTTCTTTCCTCTCTTGAACTCCTGCAATACTCACATTGGCGTATCAGGAGTAGTTTTCAACCTTGTTATATTTGGTGACAATGGGGCTCTGCTTTGCCCCATAGTAGTGTCATCACTTTCTGGCTTCCTGCTTTGGCCCGCCCCTGCAGCTCCCAGGCTCCTACGGCATGTGGATGCTGAGTACATGCCGCTCAGACCAACTTCTCCATTAATTGACCCTTCATGCACTATTGGTGGCAAGTTATAGTATGGACTTTCTTGTTACTGCTTTTACAACTGCAAGAGCTGCAGTAGCCAGAGCGGTTGGCTGCCTTCTGACTTACGATTGGGGTATAGTGTGGGCTGCCAATTGATTTGGTTGTGGCGTGCTGCTGTGATGCATGCAGCTTGTGACACCTCTGGGTGAGAGGATGTTACAGAGGGAATGGAGGATGACTGTTGGAAACATTGGCAGCTCCTGCAAAATACTGTTGGGGGTATCTAGATAAACTGTCTGAATGAATGAATGAATGTTCATTTGCAAAGGGCGGACTCTGCCCAAAGGCGTCCAGGAGATGGGGATAGAAAAACAATGGTCAAAAAGTAAGGAGCAAGACGTTCAAATATTAAAGTGCAAAAAGCCAGGTCTTTAGTGACTTGCGGGAGAGAAGATGCGACTCTTGGTAGGAGATCTATAGGGGAGACAGTTCCAAAGCTTAGAGCCGGCCACGGCACAGGCTTTCCACCCCACCCAGCCCTCCTAAACCTGGGGACTACCAGCCAATTTTTGTTGGCAAACCAGAACTGTTTGGTAGGCCCGTGCTGTTGGAGGAGTTGTTTAATTCCCTCAGGACTAAAATTATGTAGTGCTCTATGAACTATACATAGGGCGTAAAACAGGTTTATTTTCTCCAAAGGAAGCCAATGCAACTTGTGAATTGCCGCAGAGACTGAGTGAAATTTAGGAAGATCCATAACAAGTCTTGCTGCGGCATTCTGGACAAGATGCAAGCTATGGATTGATTCCTTGTTAATGTCCAAGTAAAGACCGTTGCAATAATCCAGCCTAGACAAAATCAAGGCAACAACTGCCTGCTTTCGTGAAGAGAGAGAAAGACATGGGAAGTTTTTCCTCAGGATCCTAATAACCCAGAAACAGGTTAATACAGATCTATTAACCTGGGGATCAAAAGAGAGTAAATTGTCAACCATGACACCAAGATTATTTGCTGAAACAGCAGGGCACAGGCATAGTTCAAGCATTTCTGGCCACCAGGAGTGGGACAATGTGGATTGTTGGCTTCCAAAGACCAGGACTCTGTTTTGTCCCCATTACGTCATTGATAGTTCTTTCCCATCCAGTAGGCCACGGCCTGCATGCAGTTGTTAAGATTTGCTGCGGAGGCCTCAATGCTGTTTGTGATGGACACAATTATCTGTGTGTTATCAGCATAGGACAGGGCCTTCAGCCGAAAGATCTAATCACCTTGGCCAGCGGAGAAACATGTATGTTGAATAAAGTGGGACTCAATGAGGTCCTTGAGGAACTCCACAGAAGGTCGGGATGGAGTCAGAATAAAATTGGCCCATCTTTACTGTCTGTGACCTATCTGTCAGAAATTCAAAAACATCTGCGGGTGTGAAAAAGTCAGTTGTGCTGTTGTGTTAAAAAATATCAGTGGTGCCTTTAATTGACTTTTCTTCCCCGCCACCTCTCTTCTTATGTTAACAGCTGTACGCTTTTCAATCTTGGAGCTATAATCCTCAAAGTGTATGAATTCCCAAGCTGCAGGGAATCCTCTCAGTGCTAATTACAAGACATGCCCCCTAAGTCCTCTAAAACACAGAAAGAGGGTCAGACCGCCTGGTTCTGCTTTGAAGGAATAAGAAACTGTTTGGAATTAAAAGAGCAAAGACTGCAAAAATGTCCACCTATTCACTGCCACTACAGACAAAAGGGGGGCAGCCAGGTAGTTCTCCTCTGTTTTCTCAAGCTGCAGCACAGGAAGCCTCATTTATGGTTGTTGAGGCATTTAAAGCAGTTGGTGCTGACTCTGATACCACTCAGTATAATTATTTGAGCAGGGCAAGAACTCCACTCAGCAAAAGGCCATTTCACCCAAGAAAATTTTGGAGTTGATATATCCTCTTGATGTAGTTGCAAATAAACAAATTGATATCCTTTCACTGTTTCAGTAGAACCAAATTTGAAATCCATTAATGAAATAGGCTACCAATGTAAAGCAGGCACTGATGTGCTGCCTAGGTTTGTCAGTGTTTCCAGTTCTCTCATTGATCAGCTTCTCTTTAATCCAATCCTCACATCATCAGAACAGGAGGTGGGTCATGGTAAATTACCCCTCAATAAGTCCTCTTATTTTCAACCACAGACCCAGACCGTTAGTGTCAAATCAAATATAATGCATTGTTTGATGCCGTTATTAGGAGAGATTCTGGGAGAGATTTAATCAGTAAAGCAACAATAGTCAGATATGGCAAAGGGCATAAAAGTCAGCCTTGTTAAAAAAAGAGTCCCAAATGGCGCAATTAGCTGATTAGATCGAGGAGGAGTCTCCAGTTGGAAATATACGTGTTTTACTGTCAGCGAGCTAACAGGCAAATACTGTAAGAAATTGCAGCTATAATCAATGAACACTAGCATTTAAATTCTTAACAAATCTTCATAAAATAGACCCAGGAAGGCCAGTCTGTTCAGCCCACTAACAATTGGTGTCAGGAGTGGGAGTCACTACTCATATAGTCCATTACCCAGCAGTTAGCAAAAGGATACTGAAATTTGCAGTTGGTTTCAGAACAGTAAGTACTGAATACTCAGCAGGCAATAAATACCCTTCCACAAGACCAAACAGACAGATTGAATCAAAATACTGCAGCCCAGGACAATGCGATAATAAGGTTAGCAGACACCCAGGTAAACACAACTGTGCATGAATCTGTGTTGCAAGCGTATACTCCAGGAGAACACCAAGCTTATTTTTTAACTAACTTTGAAAACATGGCCCTGAATGCTGCTTGGTACACAGGAGGGGCCAGTATTTGACTCTTTAATTGGCTAAGATTTTATGACAACTTATAAGTGGCAAGTCTTAGTCCAGACAGTACTACTCCTTAATTTTTCCCTAAATCTACCCCTGAGGCGGAAGCCGGGGGCTCCTAGTTAAACCTTGGCATTGTTAAAATCTACCCATTGATCACGAAGTACTTGAGAATTTTATATCTGTAAATATTGTAATGGTGCTTTTTTAAACTTGTACTGCCACACACTTCGGCGCGAGATTAGCGTCGCACCGAAGCCGAAATTGACACTCTTTCTGGCACGGTGCAGCCGATTTTGGGGCTGACACCGTGTTTACACCCACCTCAGACGCCATCTTGCTGGGAGGAAAGGGTCGCGTTCCAGTTGTTGGACGCCTCCCACCCTCCTCTAAATTTCCCGGTGTCTAGTATAAATATAGTATGCCTTCCCGTCCACGCAGCGGGCGGGCGCAGCGGGCGCGCCGGCGGCGCGCCAAAGGCAAGCCCGTCTGCGCCCGTCCGCGCCGAGTCCGGGCTTAGGGCCACGACCCCTGGCCAGGTTTTACCAGATCACAGGTTGGTTTTCTCCCGCTCCTCCTTGATAGAGCTTCGATCACCTCATACCTCCCGCTGTATAGTGCATGATCCAATAAGCTTAACATATAGTGCCACTATTTAATGCTCTGATTGCAACACTACGATTCTTATAGATAATCATAATATCCAACCTAAGCCACAAACTCCTTTTAGAGAAACTGATTTTTTAATGGCTCTCATAAACGCGTGATCAGTATGCAAACACAGACAGGAAATAGCGGACCTTATAATCGATAACAACTTAGATGTCCTGTTTATTACTGAGACATGAATGGATGATGCATCAGACCCGGATTTAGTAATTGCTGTACCTCAAGGTTATAAAGCGTATCGACAGGATAGGGTACGTAAACGAGGAGGGGGACTGGCAATCGTAGCCAGAGAACGGTTTCCTATTAGAACGGCATCCATCCCAGCTACTGCATGCGAAGCATTGCAGTTTAGCATTAAGTTTAGTGCCCTTTAAAATTTTAAGGGATTACTTTTATACCGACCTCCTGGCACAAGGACTGCGTATTTAAACAATCTAGGTACAATAATGGAATTGTTAGTTATGGAGGAATCTTTTTTCAGTTTTGGGTGACATGAACTTTCATCTGGAGCAAGAGGATGATAAGGATACACGGGCTCTTATCACGGACCTGTATACGTTGGGGCTTAGACAAATGATTACCTCCCCAACCAACCAAGCCGGATACATTTTAGATGGTATTTTTTCAAATGTGGAGGGCTTACAGATATTAAACATCTTACCTATGCCCTGGACTGACCATTATGCTATATTCAGCAAACTGACAGTAAGGGAAACCTCAAAGAAAAAGGTTACTACTCCGACCCTAGAATCGATCAAAGTCTGGAAAAATATAAACCAGACTGAATTAACTAAGCTACTGGACAGTACTTGTCCTTTGCTGTCCTCTGATCCTAATACTGCTACCCAACAATTTCATGATTGGTTAGGCCACGCCACCAATATGTTAGTACCAACTAAAACTTTATCTAGGAACAGAACCACACCTTCTGCCCCATGGTATACAGAGGAACTAAGGAGGCAAAAACAGCTAAATAGAAACAGGGAAAGGCAGTGGCGAAAAAATTATGCTCCTGAGGGTAAGGCCAAATATAAAGAGTCACTGACTGTTTATAAAGCGATGATTACAGAAGCAAAAAAAACGTTCTTTTCGGATAAAATAGAAAAAGACAAAAAGTCAAGCAGACAATTATATGATATCACTAGAACATTGTCAGGTGATGCCCCTGATCTTATCCCGCCAGCTTCTCAATCATTTTGTGATGCATTGGCCAAATTCTTTTTTTCCAAAGTTAATGATATTTATCAGGCTTTTTCTCCGCATCGAACAAGTTACTTACCTTCGGTAACGATATATCTGTAAGAAACATTAGTTAGTGTTAGATTCCTTACCTTAGAATATCCCCAGGCGTCAGTCTGGATCCGGAAACTTTTGCGTAGCAGTACCCCTGCGCGTCGGTAGGTGTCGTCTGCAGGCGTCCCCTGCGGCTCCGCGTCCGTCGTCGGCGCCGTGCGCCGTGATGACGTCGCTGGAGTATATAGACGCCGCCTCCGCGCGCTGACGTCAGTTCTTTGTACACAGATTTTCCGCGCCAGGAAACGCAGAGCCATGTGAGAACCAACACTGGTGCCATTTGAAACTAGGGCCCTGAAAGGGATGTCCTTAACCCTAGGTATCAGTTCGCAGAACGGGGAGGAAGGGTGGGTTCGGTAAGGAATCTAACACTAACTAATGTTTCTTACAGATATATCGTTACCGAAGGTAAGTAACTTGTTCATCTGAAAGAAACACGTTAGTGTTAGATTCCTTACCTTAGAATAGATACCCCAGCAATACCAACCCCGGAGGTGGGTCTGCGAACCAATACATTCCTACACCAGAAAGTCCTGGAGGACAGAACGGCCAAAGAAGCCATCCCTCCGGACTTGACTGTCCAGGCAGTAGTGCCTCGCAAAGGTGTGCAGCGAGGCCCACGTAGCCGCCTGGCAAATGTCCTGCAAAGGGACTCCCCGGCCCAGGGCAGTAGTAGCCGCCGTGGCCCGAGTGGAATGGGCCTGCAGCCCAACAGGAGGCTCCTTCCGAGCCAAAGAGTAGCACGCTTTGATGCACAGAACGACCCACCGAGAGATGGTCCGTTTATGCACCGCCCGTCCCTTCTTCGCACCCACGTAGCCAACAAACAGTTGGTCATCCACCCGGAACTGGCGTGTGCGATCCACATAAAATGAAAGCGCATGTTTTGGGTCCAGACAATGGAGCCGCTCTTCATCCTTTGAAGGATGCGGAGGCGGGAAGAAGGAGGGGAGGGTGATGGACTGCCCGATGTGAAAAGCAGAAACTACTTTGGGCAGGAAAGAAGGTTTAGTCCTTAGAACCACCTTGTCAGGATGAATGGACAGGAAAGGAGGTTGGACAGACAGAGCCTGGAGCTCACTCACTCTCCTGGCAGAGGTGATGGCAACCAGGAAAGCCGTCTTTAAAGTCAGGAGACGGAGAGGACAAGAATGAAGGGGCTCAAAGGGAGCACACATCAAAAAGGTTAGAACCAGGTTCAAGTCCCACTGAGGCATCACAAACGGAACAGGTGGATACATGTGTGTGATGCCCTTCAAGAATCTTGTTACAATTGGGGACTTGAACAAAGAAGGCTGATCAGGAAGCTTTAGAAAGGCTGAAAGGGCCGAAAGGTAGCCCTTGATAGTGCCCAGAGCAGAGCCCTGCTGGGCAAGAGAGAGAAGAAACAGAAGAACCTCGGAAAGAGGGGCAGAAAGAGGATCCACAGCCTTTGCTGTGCACCATGCCACAAATCTGTTCCACCGACAGGCGTATACCGACTTTGTGGAGGGACGCCTGGCTGCCAGAATTACATCACAGACTTCAGGAGGCAAGTCAAATGGCCTCAACTGCCGCCGCTCAATCTCCAAGCATGGAGGTGGAGACTGGACAGGTTCGGGTGGAGGACCGTCCCCTGCTGCTGCGACAGAAGGTCCTCCTGAAGGGGCAGGCGGATCGGGGTACCGACTGACATGCTGAGTAGCTCGGCATACCAGTACCTTCGAGCCCAGTCCGGAGCCACAAGGATAACTTGGGCCCGGTCGCGCCTGATCTTCTTCAGCACTCTGGGCAGAAGTGGTATAGGCGGAAAGGCGTATAACAGACCGCAACTCCACTCGCGCCGAAAGGCGTCGCCGTGCGAGTGCCGTCTTGGAAACTCCAACGCGCAGAACTGATGACATTGCGCGTTCTCTTCTGTGGCGAATAGATCTAACCAAGGCTCTCCCCATTGCAGAAAGAGGCCTTGCGCCACGTCCGAGTTCAGACGCCATTCGTGATCCATCGAGCACCGACGGCTGAGTTCGTCCGCCCTGGCGTTCAGAGAACCTGCCAGGTGTTGAACCGTCAAAGACACGCCCTGACGTTCCAGCCACTGCCAGAGGCGCAGAGCCTCCTGGCAAAGGGTCCACGACCCCACCCCGCCCTGTTTGTTGCAGTACCACATGGCGGTGGTGTTGTCTGTGAACACCTGCACTACACTCTCGTTGACAAGGGGAGGAATGCCTTCAGTGCTAGACGAATCGCCCGTAGCTCCAACAGGTTGATATGGAGCCGGGACTCCGCCGGAGACCAGATGCCTCTGATCTCCGCCTCTCCCAAGTGGCCTCCCCAGCCCTGGAGGGACGCGTCCGTCACAACAACGTCCTCCGGTTGGGGAAGGGAGAGGGATCTTCCTCTGACCCAATCGCGGTCCGTAAGCCACCACTGCAGTTGTCTCGCAGTGCCCTCCGAGATCAAGACGTGGTCGGACAAGTTGCCCTGATGCTGGGCCCACTGAAACTTCAGGTCCCACTGCAGAGCCCGCATCCGCCACCGGGCGTGATGCACCAGAAGGATGCAGGAAGCCATTAGCCCCAGCAGCAGCAGCGTCAACCTGACCGAAACCCGGGATAGCGGCTGAAAGATGGGAATCAAAGCCTGTATATCCCGGACCCGCCATTCCAGAGGATAAACCCGAAACTGCGCCAAGTCCAGAACCGCTCCGATGAAAAGGAGCTTTTGAGAGGGACACAGGTGTGATTTCGGCACATTGATGGAGAACCCCAGGTCGTGCAAGAGGTCTGCCGTCATCTGAAGGTGGTGGACGACTGTCTGGGGCGAGCCCGCCTTCAACAACCAGTCGTCTAGGTAGGGGAAGACTGAAACCCCTAACCTGCGCAGATGGGCTGCGACCACCGCCAACACCTTTGTGATTACCCGTGGGGCACTGGTAAGGCCGAAGGGGAGCACGATAAACTGAAAGTGCTCCTGGCCTACTGTGAACCGCAGGTAACGCCGGTGGGCCGGCAGGACGGGGATGTGAAAATACGCATCCTGCAAGTCCAACGCTACCATCCAGTCTTGCATAGGAATGAGCCGACAGCACCGCCCCATCCGCGGCCGTGCTGATCATCTGGTTAGCCACCAGACACCCCTCCGTAACAGTTTCATCAAAGTCCTGCTGATCCTCTTTCGGCAGCTTCGCTTTGAATCTCTCCATCGAGTCCCATAAGGCCCTGTCATACCGACCCAGGAGCGCATCTGCACTGGAGACTTTAAGAGTGGAAGCAGCAGAGTTGCAGACCTTCCTACCCCAGGAGTCTTGGGTCTTGCTGTCCTTATCTGGCGGGACTGAAGACGAACCAGCAACCGCATGTGTCTTTCTTGCCGCAGCCACGATGACCGAGTCCGCCGGAGGGTCAGACCTCACAAACACCGGGTCAGAAGCCGCAGGTTTGTACTTCTTCGTAATGCGTGCTGGCACTGCTCTGATTGAAGCCGGGGTCAGGAAAACGTCCTTGACCGGATCCAAAATCCCTGGGACCAGTGGCAGTAGAGGTCTGGAGATGGCCTTTTTGTGTAATGTTTCGAAAATGACTGTCGTCGTGACTTGAGGAACAGACATTTCAATGTTTAGTTTAAGCGCACCTCTCTGCAGAACGTCCAGGTACGTGCCAATATCATCCACAGGGGAGGACCTGGACGTTGGACTGTTAAAGTCGGAGAGTAGTCCCTCTTCGACGACCTGGTAGATGAAGTGGAAGAGGTAGACGGGGTACGTCTATGCCGATGGTGAGAACTGCGTCCCCGCTCCCTCGACTTCCTGGGACGCTCCTCCCGTCTAGGAGAGCGCGACCTGACCCGATCCCTTGGACGATGGTCTCTTCTAGGCGATCGGGACGCCCTGGGCGATCTGGACGGAGACCGCACAGGAGATCTGCCCCGAGGGACAGAGGCCTTCCGGCCGTCCAGTCTAGGGTCTTTTGCAGGCGATCTAGATCTTCCCCGACCGTCCCGTCTGGCTTCCCTTGTAGGCGAGCGGGACCTCCTTGGCGCTCTGGAGGGCAGATCCACAGGCGTTGAGCGCCTGGGAGGGCTACGTTTGTCCATCTCCTCCACCAGGTCCTGGAGAGCTGACCTGTGGCGCGGGCTGGCATATTCCTGCATACGCCTGGTAGCCCCATCGTCTCTCCAATGGTCCAGGGACCGGTACCATCTTGGCGACAGCCTGACGCGTCCCGCAGAAGGGTCTGGCCGACGTTCAGGAGTCCTGTGCACCGGGCTTCTAGATCTGGAATGTGCAGTAGAGGAGCCCGAGGACCGATGAGAAGAATGGTGAGAAGCAGATTCTGTCACCATGATCGTGTCCGAGCGCCTCGACGTCGAGCGCTCACTTCTCGCAGCCGACCGCTTCCGAGGAGTCGGGGGATCAAACAACCTCGACCCCGAATGGCCTTGCGAATGTTCATAGTCTCTCGACGTCGAGCGGTGACGAGCAACCGCCGACGGAGTCTTCTGCCTCGACGTCGAGCGATGGTGTCTGGTCGTCGACGGGGACCTCAGCCTCGACGCCGAACGTCGCTGACCTGTCGCCGACGGAGGTTTCTCTCTTGACGCCGAATGGCCTGTCGTCGACGGAGCTATCTGCCTCGACGCCGAACGGCGATGGTCAGTCGCCGACGTAGAGCCATGCCTCGACGTCGGATGCTTGTGCGACGACGGCGGAGGGGTATTGGGCACCCTCGACGCCGAACGCCGCTGCCGCACCGACGGGGACCGCGTCCTCGACGCCGATCGACGAGCACCCGTCGACGGTGGAGGAGTCACCTTTCTCGACGCCGATCGTCGCCTGGATGACGACGGCGAGGTGACGTCCCTCGACGCCGATCGTCGCCTGGTTGACGACGGCGGAGGGGTAATGGATCTCGACGCCGACCGTCGCCCGGTTGACGGCGGCGGAGCAGCCTTCCTCGACGCTGATCGCCGCCCGGTTGACGACGGCGGAGGTGATTTCGAAGATGCCGCCTTCGATGACGTACCTGGCCTCCCTCTCGACGGCGAGCCCGCCGTCGACGGCAGCTTCCCACAGGAAAATCCTTCCTGTGGATCTGTTCTCAGCGCCGAGCCCGACGCTGAGGTAGAAGGACGTGAAGACTTCTTCTTTGAAGACGAATGGGCCTTCTTGGAGCCCTTCTTCACTGGAGATCTCCCTCTTGAAGCTCTGTGGGCCAGGCCATAAATCCGAATTCTCTCCCTGTCCTTGAGAGTCCTGCCTGATAGGTTCTCACAATGTGGACAGGTTTCAGGATCATGGTCATCAGGCAGGCAAACAATACAGACCTCGTGGCTGTCTGTCTTGGCCTTCTTGCTGTTGCAAGAGGGACATTTATCAAAAAGAGATGGCATTTTCGAAGTAAAATGCCCTCCAAAACTGCTCAAAAAAGGCAGTATCTTACTTGACTAGGTGGTAGACGTCGAAGTAAGAGCAAAAAGCTTGAAAAAAGAAGCAATTTTTCTGTAGAAAATCAGAAAATTAGTGGAGCTGTGTAAACCAGGGTCCTTCACTGAAGGAGCCGGAAAGAACAACTGCCTAACTGCCACTCCTGAGGCATGATGGGATTCAGGGGGTCATGAGTGCCTTAAAGGCACAGTGTCAGTTTTTTGTTATTTAGCTACAGGTTAGCTTTTCAGTCTGGTTAGACTGTGTGTTTGCAATGCAGCCTGGGAGCTTCCTATGCTTCCAGTGAGTTCTGTGAATTTCTACTGCTTTCTGAGCATTAAAACAATTCCTAAACAAACTTGGTGTTGTTTTCTCCTGTTTCTAATGCTTATTATTCATGTATGGTGGAAATTCTTCACAGCATATTTCAGCTCTAATGTGATTTGGCTGCTATTGCTTGTTTTTATATATATATGGTTTATATATATATGTGTATTTATATGTGGGGCACATATAATATAGTGTTTCCGGGGTCCCGCACGTAGGCGGGAATATTCTAATGCTTATGACTATTGATGAGGATCCCCTGGAAGAGAACTTGAACTTCTCCTTCCGGAGGAAGCCGTTGACGTTCCGTAGATCCAAGATAGGACGTATGCCCCCTTTGTCCTTCTTGGGCACCAGAAAGTAGTGGGAATAGCAACCACGCCCTACTTCTGGCCCAGGAACGCGCTCGATGGCCCCCTTGGTCAAGAAGCCGTAACTTCCTCCTGCAGAAGTGTCAAGTGGTCCCCCGACACACGGTGGTTCTGCGGTGGCATGGCTGGAGGAGTGGTCTCGAAGGGGAGGGAGTAGCCCCTTCGGACGAGTTGCAGCACCCACCTGTCCGATGTGATCGTGCGCCAGCGGGCGTGGTGATGGCGAACCCTGCCACCCACTGGCGTCACATGGGCCTGAAAGCTCAGACTAGGAGGATTTGGAGGCAGATGCTGCGGGGGGAGGTGTGGCCTGACCCCGCCGTTGACCCCGACCGCCTCCACGGCGGTTTCCACGGCCGCCACCGCGTTGAAAAGATTGTTGCGGCGCGTGGCTGGCAGCACGTGTGGGGACGCCCCTTCCTTGGCCACGAAAGGAGCGAAACGAACCCGTTTGCTGGCGCTGGGTCGAGAGACCCAAGGACTTGGCCGTGACCCTGGAGTCCTTGAAGCGTTTCAGCGCGTGGTCCGCCTTGTCACCAAACAGGCAACAGCCATCAAACGGCATGTCCATCAAGGCATTCTGGACATCTGCCGAAAAGTTGGAGAATCTCAGCCAGGCGTGGCGACGAATCGCCACCGTCGTGGACATCGCTCTGCCTAGCGAGTCGGTCGTATCAAGACCACACCGTATGGAATATTTTGCTGCATCTCGGCCCTCAACCACAGCCTTGCCGAGTTTTGCCCGCACCTCCATGGGGCATTCTGGCAGCAGTTCCGCGACCGTATCCCACACAGAGTGGGTGTAGCGGCCCAAGAGGCAAGCGGTGTTGCAGGACCGCAGTCCCAAACTCAGGGACGAGAAGACCTTCTTGCCATACTGGTCATACCTCTTTGATTCCCGGTCGGGCGGGGCCGACGGGAATGCGGTCTGGGAGGTTGAGGCCTGGATCACCAGACTCTCGGGGGTGGGATGGGCGGACAGGAACTTGGGGTCGTCCGGACAAGGACGGTGGCGTCTGGCCACGTTCCGATCAACAGGCGAACCTGAAGCGGGCCTGGACCACGTGCCCAACAGAACGTCTGACAAGGCTTCGTTAAACGGCAGCAGTGGCTCCTGTGGGCATGACTGCGGTTTGAAGACCTCAGTGAGGATGTTAGGCCTCACGGCCGCGACGGGGAGCTCAAGGTGTAAGGCCTTGGCAGCCCTCATCAGCACCACTGAATATGCAGCTCCCTCCTCCGACGCCACGGAAGGAGGAGAGACAAAGCCAGGGTTAGGAGAGTCGTCCAGACCACTGGCATCCCCCAATTCTCCTGTCCAGTCCACGTCATACTGGCACTCACGTGACAGAGGGTCCTCAGACCCCTCCCAACCTTCCCCGTACTCTTCATCATCTCCATATTCGGAGTCAACGATGTAGACCGGCTCCTCGGGGTTCACAGGCCCCATCGGCATCGAGCCCGGCGTCGTGCGACGTCGGTCCGACTCCGCGTCCGGATTCGGGGAGGGTATGGGGACGGCGCCGCCCGGAGCCGGACTCCGGACCCCCGGCCGAAGCCGGCACAGGAGAACCGGCGCCGCGCGGGGACGGCGTCAGGGGTAACCCCGATGGAATTGGCGCCGGAACGGTCGGCAGACCAGCCGGCGTCGACCCCGAAGGCCCTTGCGGCGCCGGGGTCGGAGCCGTCGACGGCACCGGGGCCGAAGCACCCGATGGCATCGAGCCAGGGACACCCGACCCGCTAGGGCCCTCAGACGGTAGCACTGGGCCCGAAGGCGCCGTAGGCCCCGTCGGAGAACTGAGCGCCCTCATGGCCATGAGGAACGCCTCAATCTCCTCAGGCGTCGCACCTTGCCCAGGGACCGGAGGGTATGGGGCAGGCCGCGCCGGCGACTCTCGCGGAGCCGCGGGTCACCCGAACCCCCGGCCGCGTCGCGCGAGCGTCGGGGGGGAGTCGGGGGTACGATGACGACGCCCCGATTTCTTGTGTTTCTTACCTGAAGAGCCCGACGAATGGTGACGACTTCCGGAGCGCTCGGCGCGGCTCCGCGACCGCTCCCTCGAACGCTCCCTGGACCTCCGGCCGGACCGGGACCGCTCCCGACGCGGGGCCGACACCCGGAGCTCAAGTAGCTTGCGGGACTGCTCCCGTCTAGCCTTGTTAGTGAGAGCCCGGCAGTCGACGCAAGCGTCCACGTCGTGGTCGGGGCCCAGGCACCGGAGACAGAGTCGGTGATGGTCCGTGACCGACATCGTGCGGTCACAACCGTCACAATTCTTGAAACCGGGCATCCTACCAGGCACCAAAAAGAGATTAGAAAGTTAACAAACTTGGTCAAAAGACCAGAGTACTGCTCTTCGGATCTGCGCTTACTGGCGCGGAAAAAAGAAGAACTGACGTCAGCGCGCGGAGGCGGCGTCTATATACTCCAGCGACGTCATCACGGCGCACGTCGCCGACGACGGACGCGGAGCCGCAGGGGACGCCTGCAGACGATGCCTACCGACGCGCAGGGGTACTGCTACGCAAAAGTTTCCGGATCCAGACTGACGCCTGGGGATATTCTAAGGTAAGGAATCTAACACTAACGTGTTTCTTTCAGATCTACAATTTCAGCTCCTTTTGATCTGGCCTTGGACAAGGCCTTGACTAGTTTCAAGGCGATTACTGTAGATCAGACTAAAGTTATCGTCTCTTCTATTAAAACTGGATCAACACTAGATCCGTGCCCATTCTCAGTCCTCCCACCGGTGATGGATACACTCATCCCGGTTATTACCTCAGTTTGTAACTCTATATTAGGCTCTGGAATTTTTCCAGATTCCTTAAAGAATGCGCTGGTGAAGCCCTTGTTGAATACGTTGGTGAAGCCCTTGTTCGGCTGGATAAGGCCAAATTAAAGAACTATAGGCCTGTCGCGAGTCTGCCATTCTTAGCAAAGGTGATCGAAAAGGCCATGAATCAACAGTTGGTCGAGTACATAGAGAAACATCTTCTACTGGATGAATCACAATTTGGCTTTCGAAGATATCATGGCACTGAAACCGCCTTAATCAAGGCTGCAGATGACATCAGGGCAATTCGAGACCAAGGAGGGACAGCAGTACTTGTACTGTTAGACCTATCGGCGGCCTTCGACACGGTCGACCATAAGATCTTGGTCGACCGTGTCGAAAAGATAGGCATTCACCATTTAGCGAGAAACCTGATTGCATCTTTCCTCGCCGATAGGTCACAGGCAGTCACCCTGGGCCTATATCAATCTGCCAAGCTGTCATTACCGTGTGGGGTTCCACAAGGCTCATCCCTAAGTCCGACACTATTTAATATCTATGTGTCGGACCTTGCTAATGTCATCAAAGCATATGGGATGAGCGTAACCTCTTACGCTGATGACACTCAACTGGTTTTGGCCATTAAAGACAACGGACTTGAGGTGGCAGACCGTTTCCAACACGGAATGCTCGCAATCGGAGAGTGGATGGCATCTAATTGCCTTAAGCTTAACTCCGATAAGACGGAGGTGCTTATCTTTGGACCCCTTCGACCAGATTGGTCGACAACCTGGTGGCCATCAGCCATGGGAGTTCCCCCCAGGCCAGCTCTCAAGGTTAGGAACTTGGGAGTAACTTTTGATGTGGATTTAAATTTTGTGGCACATGCGAATAAGGTAGCAGCAACAGCCCATCACAAATTAGGGTTGATCAGAAAAATCATCCCAATTTTGCCTGTCACCGCCGCTAAAACACTGATTAGCTCCTTAGTGTTATCGTCCCTTGATTACTGTAATGGACTATTTTTAAATGCCCAGGTCAGGGTAACGAATAAGCTTCAGACAGTACAGATTGCAGCAGCACGGCTGCTTTCGGGAACACCCAGGTTTTCGCCTATATCGGATACCATCAAGAAATACCACTGGCTGACGATCCGTAATCGGATCAAATTTAAATCACTTTGCATAGTATATAAAGCACTGCATGACCAAGGCCCATACTATTTTAAGGATCAGCTGATACCTTATAAACCGGCTAGACAGCTTTGATCGGCCACTCTTAACCAACTAGTGGTCCCTCGATCTAAAACAGTTTTGTGGGGTGATCGTCGCTTCTTAGTAGCAGGCATCTAAATTATGGAACACTTTGCCGCAGTACATCAAGATGTCCCCTTCACTTCTGCAGTTTTGCAAAGGATTAAAGACCTGGCTTTTCGATCAGTAATTTATGACAATTTTCATTATGAGCCTCCAGGGAAAACTAGGGAATTATTTAGCGCCGAGACGCCTACGGGTATTCGTTCGCGCTTAACAAATTGTAAAGATAAATAAATAAATAAATAATAATGACTTGAAACATGACATTTTGAAAATGATTGGTTGAGGCACCAACAGCTCCAGAATGAATTTCAGAGAGTAAAAAGTGAGATGATGGGGTTACCTTAAGAGGGAGGATATAAAATAAAAATAAAAAACTTTGGCAACAAATGCCCTAACCCAGAATGAGCCACAACGCAAGAAATCTTCAAAAATATATTTGTAGAACAATCTATAAGCATGTGAATATCAAGTGAATTCAAGTCTTGGTAGATACCAGTTTTAAATATTCTGTTATAAAAGGGCAGTTACTAAAAACCTTTAAACAAAACAAAACCCTAGGGTATGGCTCAGGTGTCTTTATGGTACCTAAAATTGGTATTCTATGGTCATAATGACATTACAGACAGGAAAAAGAGTCATGGTTGTTGAGGAAGAGGTGATTGCCTAGTTACCAGACTAATTTAAATTAGGTAAAGGTAACACCCAGCCTAACCAATATTTAGAAGAGGCAATAAATCTGCCATATGTTCAGTAAGACATTACTAAAACCTTAGTTAAAATTATTACATATCTGTGAGAGAGGAGAGGAGAGTGAGGGGAGAGAGAGAAGCAACAAATGAATGCTCCCATAAAGTCATCTGACAAGCAATCCCCTGATGTTTTGAGTTAGGTGACAAACGGGAAGGATACAAAATGTTTATGCACCCGTAAAGAAAGATCTGAGTTTAAAGGAGGTTTCGCAACAACAAAAAAAAGTAGTGAAATCTCATGAAGATAGATCCTAATTTTATAGTAGAAAAAGTGTGCTTCAGGGTTTTGCTCATCAATAATCAAAATTAGCTAGCAGTCCAAGAACCCTTCCAGCAGCAAGGTTTATATTTGGTTCACACTCACAGAGAAGGTGGCCATCTTTGACCACAAAACAGAGGCTGAAAAAACTATTTTACAACAATTTTGTTTAAAAATAATATTTACTGATATCAAGCAATATTGTAAGAATTGTCTGGTTTATCTACATATAAATTTAGGCAGGGTCACGCAATCTCCACAGAAGCATATTCCTATTAGTGGTATCTGATTTCAACTAATAGGAATGGATTTAGTAGAACCTTTACCAACTTCACTCTGAGGGTATAATTATATACTAGTGGTAGAGAGGTTGGAATTTCTCCTCTAAAGGATATACCATTAAGTAATATAACGACCACCCAGATAACTAATGCAGTACATAAAACTGTTTCATGCTCAGGGTTTTCAAGAGTAGTTCTTACTAATCAGAGCACCCCTTTTTGTCCAATTTATTGAAGCAGGTTTGCCAAATCAAGAAATAAAACAAATAGAAACTTCAGCCTACATCCGCAAAAAGATGGACTGGTAGGAAAATCTAATGCCATCATGAAAAACTTAAGGAAGTAAATAATTAATGAAAGAGGGTAGAATTTGGATAAAATGCATTCGTTTTCTTTGTTCACTTAGCAAACACATGAACAAGCCTCATGCCTTATAAACTGATTTCTGGAAGAAAACCAAGGGCAGTATTGGACATGGTCAAGGAACAATGGAAAGAATGAAAGAGCATATAAACTCCTTGTTACTATCTATCTATCTATCTATCTATCTATCTATCTATCTATCTATCTATCTATCTATCTATCTATCTATCCAAACTTGAAATAAAGTATGATTACGGCTATACAGGTAGTAGGAAATGAAGTAGACTCAGAGTAGCGATAACATTGTTATAACAAGAGAGGCAAGCTACACATTTTTTAACCTGAGGAGCGTATAATATTACTGTTCCTTTCTCTAAAGAAGAAAAGTTTGGCCATAACTTAATTAAAAAGATCAGTGAGATCACTTTTGCAATAGCAAGGCCAGGGATATGGAAAGACCAACATACATATCATATCAGGCGTTCATAATCTGTCAAAGGGCTATCTGTTATCATCAGGGCCTCTCCTCCCGCACCCCCAACATCCAGCGCACCTCCAACTGCTGGCACCATATTCAACTGCGGTGGGGTATCTACATTAACCATTTCAGCAGTGTCTTGCAGACAGAAAAGAATATATTTGTTTTAAATGTGGTATTCCTGGTCATTTAGCCAACGACAACAGATGTCCTGCCATTGGTCAAGTGTGCAAATATTGTAAACTAAAAGGACATTACACAAGGATGTCTAGAAACCAGAACAGGTTCAAGAATAGTCACCGCAGACCAAGCATCCGTCGTCTTCGTAACCTCTGAGGTCCCTGGGAGTTATTCCGGAGCGTGTGTGGTGACTCTGTGACCTCCGTGGTAATAATCCCGTATTTATTAAGGATCGGGTGAGACTTTGAAGGATTTTTGTCTGTTTTGTGTGTTCTTTCGCACGGAGCTCGAGCGCCGATTTCATTACAGCTGTCTTGCACATGCACGCACGCTGAACAACTAGAGCGCATATTTTGACCTCAGTACGCTGTGACATCAGCACGTCATTGTTCCCTGTGTGATAGCGGCCATTTTAACTCATTGGGAAACTTCTACGCAACGTAACGGCCATTTTATGCAAGTCAGTGATTTCAATATCGGTGTCAGTTCAATGTCAGTTTCAAAGCATGTGTTTCCATTTGTGATACACTAGTTGTCAAGTCATTGCGCACTCGTTTTAGAGCCTTTCTGGATTCCAGGGCAGACAGTTTGGCCCAGGCTTACAAGATGGATCTGTCATATTATTCTCCTGAAGAATAAAACGTCTTCCCTATACTTCTGCGTGCTGAGATGCCTCTTCATTACAAATAGCCTGGTTATACTACTTTGATATATCTCTTTATAATAATGGACCCTAATAAAATAATAAGGAAGTGGCCTTACCAAATTCTGGAGACTAAGAGAAAGGCTGTGCAAGAAGAGGTAGACAAGATTTTGAAAGTGGGTATTATTGAACCGTCTTGAAGCGTGGGAAAATCTCTGCTAGTTCTAGTACCTAAATAAAATGGAATTATCAGATTATGCATAGATTTATAAATGAATAACTAAATATATCAATTGAATACATATCCAATACCTTACACGTATGAAATGATTGAACACTTGGTTAATTTAACTACTTTTAAGGATGTGGCACCAGCCTTTCAGTGGGACTTAGTGTCCCAGAAAGCAATCAGAGAGGAGGGCCCACCGCTTCTTAAGGCGCTCTCCTATCCCAAAGAGCAGGACACGTCTGAGCCACAGGCAGGCCTGTATGTGCCCATTAGTGTCCAGCTGAGACCAGACTGGACTCCCTCTCTAACACCTACCCCATAGCTTCTAAGGAATGTACTAACCATTGAGTACAAGATGGGAAAACATAAGGCCATTACCAAAGGGGACACGGTTCAACAAAAGGACCTAAGCCTATTGATGCCCGGCAGCGTAAGTTGAGCATATTATCATTCCTTTCCTCTGCTGTGGGTGCTTCAAATGATGAAAGTACTTCCTTCGCAGGGGAGGTCAGACAGAGAGGACTGGAAGACTGTCAATCTTGATCTCCTACCCGTATACGGTACGCTCTACTTTATCCCCTGCCCGTCTCCGCCCCTTTTTACTAGCTGACGCCATTGTGTAAGGGACGCTCCCGATGTCAATGCTTCACTGTTAAGAAGTGCGGAGGAAGGACACTTTAATGAAGTGTAAGTGCAGGTGATGGTACACCGGTCACACGTGGAGGGAACCTCACTTGCAAGAGACCTAGGGACAGATGTAGTGCTTGGCTCCCTTCCAGTGTTGTGTAGTTCCTATAAATCTATATAGGATCTGCACGTTTAGACAACATAAACTGTGGGATTAGTGCCCAGACTTATACCAGACACCGCCACCAGATATGTTCGCTTGTATACCAGCTCGCTCACAGTGCAACTAAGAACCCCTCTTACCAAGGAGTAAATAGTTTTTGGCAACTATCGAACATGACAACCCTGTTCCCTCAGGGATCGTGAAAACAGTACAGTACTTTTCGCTCAGTCACTCCTGGTCACTTTCTCTCAGAGAGACACACAGAATAAACAATGGGGACGTTTTCAATAAGCATTTATTGAACCACGGTCATTCTAGTGTAACATACGTGTGCTGCAACAACCAGACAGAAATAGATATATAGTGTTATAAGCACCAAAAGAGTAAATAGTGCTAAAACAATGAATATATACAGACACATAAGTACATGATAGTAATAATGTGAACTCCTACGATGCTAACACTAACTAGATGTACCTAAGTGTACCTAACATGTATGTAGGTGTATCGCCAAGAATCCCTGTAGGATAGAGCCAACCACATTACCTGATGTGCGAGGACGAAGGACCTCGTCTTGGTCTTGAGCTGTATACCCTACGAGGGATGTCAGACCACTGCGTTCTGGAGTGTCTGCATGCAGAAACCTCAGTGTCTCAGTCAGTGTCTCATGTCAGCGGGACTGCATGGAGGTCTTTCTCCTCTGCCTGCCCCAGCAAAGATATGGTGTTTATATACCCAAAAGTTACCTTGCTGTGTCATGTCGGTCGAGGATGACGATAGTGATGAATCTTCATGCATAATAAATGAGGCTAGTGTTTGGAGAAAACCACACAACATTTATGCAACACCTAACTAGGTAAAAGGTCGGCACCAAAACCATTATATAGTACAATGACATGGTAAATGTAGGTGAAGGTTAGGAGACAACCCAGGCCTATATTGGGGTACATTGCGAATCATAACACCAGCTGCATGCAAAAGGAAAAAAAGGGAATGGACTGCAGTAAAAGTCCCTTGTGGTAATGTAATGGGTTGGGGTTTGGAATGCGAGACTTTATGGTCCAATGTTGCCTGGACAGCCAGTGTTCCACTTTATTATCAAACAAACAGAATGACCAGGTAGGCTATTAACACCAAGTTGAATAGAACCTTAGACTCACAGTTCTAAAGTCTACGTGCTTTATTTCACTTAAGCTTGTGACTTTTTCAAGAACAAAATTGTACCGTTCATTTCATGTCATGAGATGGGCAATATCTCATTTAGAGACACATTGTGAGTGTGAAGCATTTATATACATAATACACATGAACACATTAAAATATCCCATTTGTGATTAGACATAGTGTGAAAAGATCAAAACAAGAATAATCATGCATAAACACTCAAAAACAATACGAATGACCAGTCCTTATTTACAAACTAGTACTAGGCGGACACTGTCTTGTTTAGCAATAAGGCTTGCGTCTATTGTCCTGCCTGTGACGTGAGTAGCAGGGTTACACAACTAGAGTAGGTGTTGTCTAAAGGGGGGAACAACAATTCAATCTGATTCCCTCAAGGAACACCCTGTGTTAGTTAATTCATACCCTAGAGCCAACACATTTCGAACCCCGCCTTGCTGGGGGTTCTCCTCAGGACTAGGACTGGGTCATGAGAAACTAATAAAACAAAAACACAAAAAATGACAAAAATATAGTGTAAGCGGCAGTGGTGTAATGAAACTTGAGGGGACCCCCCTGCAAAGCACATTGAAGGGGGCCCCCCAGCAGCCCGGCCACCCCCTTCCACCAATTAGTTATCAGTAATCTTCATCTCACATGCGAGTCATGGAGGGCCACGAGAAGGGTGCGCTGGGCTTTTTTATGGGGTCTTTATGGCCGTACAAATGAACTGTGCCCCCACCTGACAGAATGTGCATGGCATTTGAAATGTCACCGTCTTACATAGATGCTAAAAAAATAAATATAAATCTCGCTCTTTAAACACAAACAGTGTCTTGTGTGTGAGTAAAAGTCAAAATAAGTGCACAGAGGTTTGTTTACACGATCCTCAGCGGACGTGATCATTATGAGTGATTACGTGGGTCTGGCCATGCAGGGTATACAGCAAACATACAGGATTCCATCAGCTAATTTGGAGGGAATCATCGCTTCTCATGTGAAACCCCTCTATCTGCGCTCTTTATCCCAGCGCTCACGTTACAGAGTAACCGTGTTATTTTGGGATTGTTCACTCAGCGAGCACCATGTGTGTTGTTTTACAAGGTTATCCAGCTTGCACGCTCCCATGGTGCATATGTAGGACCCCTGAAGGGTTGTGTTGGGTGAGGGGGGCTCTATACAGTGTAAGAGGGCAGCTGCAGGTGCCCACACGCCATAGGAAGCACCTGCTGCAACAGGTGCTCAGCTGACACAAGTACTGTAAATGCAGCGGTGAATACTGCTCTAAGTGCCACTGCTGCAAGTGCAGGTTTCCCCAAGCTTCCCGATGAAGTGTGCTGCGAAGTACTGACTGGTAGGGCATCTTGTGCTACAAATTGTGTTAGTGCCTAGAGCAGTACCCTGTGCTCACTCTTGCAAGCACAGTCAAGTGCTCATTCTGCAGGTTGGTTTGAGCGCTCCTACTGCAAGAACCCTGATACTTAACGAAACAATGGGGGTTGCTGTGAGTGCTGGAGACAGGCATACTCTGGGGTTTTGGGGGTGCTCCCTGGTAATTTTAGGGCACACACCCCTCACTGTGCAAGACATAGAGGAAGTTCAGCTACTGAAAGTGACTGAGGCAGGAGACTGTTGCTGCAAAATCGCCGATGATGCAGTTTGCCTTTGTAGTAAATTGTGGAACAGTAAGCCCCCCTGGTCCTTGCAGTGTAGTTTTCCTTAATTGCTCCATCTGCACCCCATGAAGGCTACTACTTTATCCTCTCCACCCTTCGGTGGTACCGAAGCGCCCAGACACCATAATTGACCTCACTGTCTTTCAACAAAGTGCCTACTGCAGTAAGTGCCATTGCGAACGTGGTGGTCGGCAAAGCATCGCAGCAGTTAGTTACAGATATCTCTGTGTCATCTGCTTTTCCAATATGTTTACTATGTTACTTGCCATGGTACCAGCCTCTCCATTGTTAGTGTTTCCTATTTGCCTTGATCATTGGGTCGCTCCCTTCCCATCCAAACTCTATTATACTTCCTCCTCCCCAAGATCACGTCTTCCGCATCACCTTGTATGAAGCAGTCAGAAGTAGGAGCAATCAAGCCTCGAGACAGATTTCTGGCTTTGGGTCAACTGGAGGGCCTCTTTGAATCTCAGTCCAAACTTTTTATGTGGTTTCTGTTCCTCCACTACTTGCCTTAGTTACCATTTTCTTGAAAATCTTGTTTCTATTTGATTTATTATTGAATACGTGTTTCACCTAGCATAATGTTTTGATTTAGTTCCTCAAAAATGCAGAGACAAAGCAAACATGTGATGTAAAATGGGGGAAAAGGACGCCCATCTAGTCACTCCATTCCACAACCAGAAAATGTGGGATCACTTCTGGATTTCCTGCTTGACCAAATGGTGTAACCCCAGGGAATTACCTTATTTGACTATGGCTCATTTTCCTCGACCCGGCCAGACCCAAGAAAAGCCAGCAAAGACACAGGATGTGGTCATTAATTCGGGCATCTAGGGCTGTGAGGTCAAGAGAATAAAAAACAATGGAGGCCCGTCACACCAGTGATTTATCGGAAAGAGATTGTGCATTTCCTGTTAACCGGTCCTTAATTTGTACCGGCGGTTACAGGCGTGGCACCATCACTTATTTTGAGAGCCAGTTTTTTTTAACATCAGACTTTGATACAAAGCAGCAAAGAGAGAAAGGCAGAAAAGGGAGAAACTGAGGAAGCGTAAGATAAGAAAACAGTGACACGCGTAAAAGCTTGGATGAAACGGAACATGCACAAAGCGTCAGACCCATGAGGTGGAGGCAAGACTTCGCAGCCTTGGTACTCAGCAGCGCTTGTGGTGGGCTCCTCGGAAATACGTTGTGGCCCAGCGCTTAATATAATTTTATTTATCGCAAACTAATTCCCGTTGAGATACATGCACCGAATTTCCTCAGTTTACCACAGTCAGGACCATATTAAACAAATCTTCATAAGGCAATTCTGATCACTGTGTGCCCATTTCTTGTTGAAAACGTAACATGTGATGGAATTCAGCACATTCAGACCAATGCTACAATTCGCAAGTAGCAAACGTGACTTATTTGGCACCCATAGCAAAATCACTTCTTTTATCTAGAGGTAGGGGAGAGCATGTGGTCTCACGGCTAGACTGCCGACTTTGGAGCTGGGAAACCAAGGTTCGAGCCTGGAAAGCACCACATCAGAAATAAATTATTATGTATTCATTTAATTTAAACAAAAAAGTTTAAATGAAAATTAAAGTTAAAATGGGTGTAAACTACAACATAAATAATAAAAAAGAGTATGTCTCACAAAGCATTGAAACGTAACTGGTAACGTGCTTTTTAAAAAGAAAACACATCATAGTGCTATATTGGCATTTTAGCCAAGTTGCCTGTATTAGTATTTAAATTAATTGCGCTGCACTTCTGTGTAATTTCATCGATTTGAAAAGCATTTTTGTCTTTGTGCCCCAGTTTCGCTTCCTGCCATTTGGTTGTTTGTTGTCTCGTGGCCCTTGTCTCCTCCCCGCTCCCTCCTCCCAGCTGACCCGCCCACGCTCCGCCCCCCTCCACTCTACATTTAAAACATAGCACAGTCAACGTTATTGACATCAGCGGGAGGGCGGGGCATTGTTTATTGAACATTTCACATGTTGTGGGAGTAAAGGGCAAGGAGGGAGAACAACTTTTTGAATTAGTTCGGCTCGGTTAGAAGAATAAGGGTTACTACGGGAGATGCAGGTATTTGTTAGGAATGAAGGGTTAGTGAGATCGGGATGAAGTTTTGAAGTAATTCCGCATGACACACGGGAGAACTTGATGCATTATGGGAAGTATAGGCACTCATTGAGATCGAAGGACGTGTAAGCATGTGCAGGTGTAAGTGAAGGGGCGGAGATAAGCAAGGTTAAAAACAGGGAGGAAAGACAGTTGAACGTTTGGTTCAGTATGGAGTGTTTATGGTGAAGGAGTCAGGAGGCTGCGTCCACAGACAGTTTTGAAAGGTAAATGATTAGAATAAAAGCATAACAATGAGGGGAGCAAGCTAAGTCTTAAGTGGCAGGTGATTGAATAGCACAGAGGAGGGAGCACAGGATTGAAATAGAGCATGGTTGGGAGAACAAGAATGCATGGTGAAGGGAGTTTTTAGTGGGTAGCCATAACATGGGAACGTAGAATTACGATTGTTAGCGGGAAAAACGTTGATTTTTGAGTTATGTTATAAAATGTCATTTTGAGATAAATATGCAAATCTAATTGAAGTATTTTACATTTGTAGAAAACCCCTGACGAAGGGCCGGACAGTAGGCCCGAAATGCATTGGGAAACACATGATTTATGACCGTGGATAAACTTATGTATACAGTCGGGTTGCAAGATAAGGCCTGGATGGGCATTTCTGTAACACTAAGATTCAAGTAAAGACATAAGCGCCTCTCTTGTGATGTGAGCGGAAACATCAAGATTGCAAAACATGTGGTTTACATTTGAAAAAAAGATAAAATAAATATGGCAAAGAAACAACTCTGTGGCATTTTCTTAGATGCAATGTAAAGTAAGCTGTGCATCCGGTTTGGGGCGAAAATCCGCTCCAGGTTTTTTGGAATATGACAGCCCGCCCATTGCTTCTTAATTTCCCTCAGGTCCCTCTTTATCTGATTGAGCAGCGCCAGCCCCTTGCACGGCACCAAATCGTTCTCGCCCAGATGAATCCCCACCACATCCGGGCACCCCCCCCCTCTCACCACCGTGTTAAACAAGGGCAATAACTCATGCCAACGCCTACCCCCTTTCCCCCTCCAATGACAACGGTACAGCCCTGCATCCAATCCCAAATTGAGTGTCCGATGCCTGTCCCACTCCGCCTGTTCTGCCCTCTTGACGAATGAGTGTCCCACAATATATACATTCAAAACAGCCACTTCCGGCCCCGCCACAGCACCTGTAAAGACACACATATCAAAATCGGGAATCACTGTTACAACACCCCATCCGCCTCCCTCAACCGCACATAGGTCCTGTAACAATCCGACTTCCACCGTCCCAGCCTCTGTATCTCCTACTTACCCCAACCCCTCCGTGCCGCCTCCGTTGCCGCCCCGATCCGAAAGGAATGCGTCCCGAAAGCCAGCGGGTCCTCACCCATGTACCGCAGGGCGCGCCGCAGAACCCACAAAGCCTGAGACGATGTCACTCCGTCACCCCCACCCCGACCAAAAACCTCCCCCTCCTTCTCGCCACTGCCTGCCATCAACCTCCTTCCCCACGCCGCCGGGCACACCCCCTCCCGGCCGCCCGGTCCCAGTACCACCCAAGTCCCGACCCCCCGCTGGTCCGTCTTTGAGCGCCGCAAACGCACCGCCACCTCCTGAGCTCGCACCTCCACATCCCCCCACAATACCCCCCGCCTCCCCTTTGCGCCCAGCTACTCTGACACTCGAAACGCTCCAAAGAAAAGCCAGGACATCAAGGTAGCAAAACGCACCACTTCGCCCTCATCCCTGCACACCGCCGGGAGCGCGCCAATTACTCCTTCCAGCAATTCCACCGTGATGGGACGGCGCAGCCGCACCTTCGCACCCCTCTCTCTCGCCCACCCCTCCAACAGCCGGGTCCCCAATTCCCCCGCCGATGGGGGGTAACCCCACCACAACTTTCCCATGAACGCCAGCCCCGACAACTTGCCCGCAATCGACACCCGCGACAGCCCTTTATCCATGAGCGCCAGCATGAACCTTACCACCTGTTCCTCGCGCCGCCACCGGTCCCCTTGCCTCACCGCACCTGACTGCAGGAATTCCTCCCACGCTAGCTCGTATGCCTTCCACGTGGACACTGCTACCGACGCCTTCACCAACTGAAAGACCCGGCCTCGCCCACCGACCACAGGTCCTCCCGCACTGGCGTCCTGACCTCCTCCGCCGCAGTGGCTAGCCCATGGAACCTCTCCCACTGTGAAAGAGACAAGGCATCGGCAATGTCATTGTCCACTCCTGGAACGTGGCACGCCTGAAACAGTATGTCATTCTCCAAGCAACGCAAGACAAACACCCTCATCAACTTCAGAACCTGCGGGTCCCGAGCCGACTGCCTGTTCACCACCTGCACAACGGCCATGTTGTCCACTCGAAACAGCACGCGCTTGTGCGCCAACGCCCCCGACCACACCGTGACTGCCACCACCAAAGGGAACAACTCCAAGAACGCAATGCTCCTCCCGCCCGCCTGCCAGTGCTCCGGCCACTGCTCTGCACACCATTTCCCCTCCCAATGCAGACCGAATCCGCCGCTGCCCACCGCATCCGAGTACATGGTGACGTCCCACTCCCAGTCCTCCGCCGGCGCCATGGGTACACCATTGAACCGTTCCAGGAACGCCCGCCACATGCGCAGATCCTCCTTCATTCCCGCCGAGAAGCGCACATGGTGATGAGGCAAAGTCAAACCGGACAACGCCAATCCCAAACGCGGGCAAAACGTTCGGCCTGCCCACACCACGCGGCAAGCAAAATTCAAATGCCCCAACAACACCTGCACCTCTCACACGTCACCTTCCTCTTTGACAACATTCCATCCACCAGAACCAGCATCGCTGACCTCTTGTCTTCCGGTAGGCGCGCTTCCATGGCGACTGAGTCGAGCTCGATACCCAGAAAGGACAACACCGTACTGGGACCGCACGTCTTCTCTGGCGCCAGGGGAACCCCAAATTCCCCCATCAACCCGGCCAAACCATCAAGCTGGCGCTAACAGTCCTCCGCACCGGGCCGCCCCACCAGGAAAAAGTCATCCAGATAGTGCATCCGAGCCTGTGCGCCTGGAAAAAACCCACTGTAGGACTGAGCTGAAACGCTCAAATAGCGCGCATGAAATGGAGCACCCCATCGGCAGCAGCTTGTCCACAAAGATGAGACCTTGGAACTGGATCCCCAGCAACTGGTGAACCGCCGGGTGCACCGGAAGGAGTTGGAACGCCGACTTGACATCGCATTTCGCCATCAGCGCGCCCCTTCCCGCCGCCGCGACGAGCCTTCGCGCCACGTCCACCGACGAGTAAGTCACCAACGCCAAATCTGCCGAAATGTATGCATTGACCGACTCCCCTTCCGGCCAAGACAAGTGCTGTATCAGTCTGAACTGCCCCTCCTCCTTCCTGGGCACCACCCCGATGGGGAGACGATCAAGCCCGGCAACGGCGGTGCCGTGAAGGGGCCCGCCATCCGACCTTCTCTGACCTCTTTGAACAGTTTCTTTCTCACAATGCCCTTGTGCGCGTTTACTGACTTAAGATTGTCCACCCAGCGACCAATCTGAGGGCCCTCCTACCCCAGCCAAAACCCCTCCCGGAAACCACGACGCAGCACCGCAGCATCCTCCGCCCGCGGATACGCCGCCAACCAGGGCTCCATCCGCTCGATCCTAACCGGCGTACAAGCCTTTTCCCAGAGCCCCAGCTCCCCCCCTCCGCCCCCTTCCCTCCCCCCACCCTGTCCCCCTCTGGCTGGAGCACCTCCCTGCATGGGCTGCTGACCCGGCGGGCCCCCAAGCCCCCAACAACGCAGCACTGGATGCCGTCGTCTGCACGACGAGCACACGATCCGGAATTGGCATGCCGCCCGCCCGCAGGCTCATCTATTAAAGTCCCAGCAGGCCCCGACTGTGGCCTGGCTGCCCGAGTCTTCCTGCCCCACCCCCCCATGGGTGAGGCGGGCCGCAAAGGGGGGTGGCACCAGCGGCAACCCGCTTGCCGTGTAAATGGTGCGGCCAAACTTGGCCCCTCCCATCGTCTGCTGGTACAGATCCGAATCCATCTCCCCCCATTGCGCTTCCGGGTCCGCCGCCATGCGTGCCCGGAATTCCTTGTCGTAGTGTGACCACGCATACCCACCGTAAGTCACCTGTGCCCTCCGCACCACATCCATGTATTTGAACAGCGCGACGGACCGGTCTGGGAACTTCTCGCAATACATGCTCGCGTATATGAGGAACGCCGCTGACCAGTTGTCTAGCGTCAGGGGCACCTTTGGGCGTCTAGCTAACTCCTGCTCTTCTTCCTTCGACCCCACCTTGGACGTCAACACCCTGTGGAGAAGCTTCAAGATGTCAATGTACTCCCCTTTCCAGATCTTTTCCGCTGCCGCTGAAAGGTGGGCCCCCAGCGGCTTGGTCAGCCCCATGTACGGTAACTTACGCACCGGTACCACACAACTCTCCTTCCCTCCCCCCGCCGTCTCCTTCTCTCCAGCCGCCGCTGACCCGCCGCCCGCGCTCGACCCGTCTCGGCCCTGCGCCGCGCCGTCTGTGCCCACTCCCGCGTCCTGCACGTACCGTCCCTGCAGCATCCGCCATCCATCTTCCCCTTCGCCCCCCGTCCCCACTGAAACATGCACACAACGCCGCTTGCCACTCCCCACGCCATCACCTGTCTTACCTGGCGTCAAGGTCGGCGTCCTTGCTGGATCCCGCCGCCTAACCAGTGGAGCTGAGGGGGGGCGTCACTCTGGGCGCTTCTTGCCTTGCTGGCACCTGTAATACACTGCTAACAACATTACAAGACCCCCCGTCCTCCCGAATCTCTCCTTCCTCCTCCGACTCTCCATCAGCCGGCTCCACACCACCCCGGCCCCCCACTTGGGGTTCCAGCCGGCTCAAACCCGCTCTCTCACGACACACCCGCATCAAATCCATCAAGTCCACACCCGCCCTCCCATCCGCCACACTCGCAGTCAAATCAGAAATATTCGCATCCATTCTTACTCCCCTACCCCCGGCGGCCGTAAAGACCCTTCAGGGAAGGGCCGGCGGAGACGCATCCCGCCTCCATTCGCCGTGGTCATGATTTAGGTCCCTCGCTGGAGCTCGGCCCCCGCACCAAACAGGGGGGCCGATCCACCGAGAGGCCCATCCTCTCGGTGGGTGGGAGCCGCATGCTGCTCCCCCGAGCGCCTCGCAAACAGCTCCTGCCAAGGAAAAAAGGTGGAGTCCAGCATGCCAGGGTGAAAACACCCCCCTTCTCCTCCCCACGTCGTGCCGCCCCCTCCCCCACTCCCCCATCCCACAGCCGCTCCCCTCCCCCATCCTGCCGAATGACCTCCGCGACGGGATCCCCCCGCCCCCTAGTTCCCAACCCCCCTCCCCGGCCCAGCCCCCCCGGATCACCCCACCCCCGTAACCCCAGCTCGGCCCCGCACCCCCCCACGCCAAACTCCCCAGGCCCCCCCTCTTGCCGCACCCCTGCTCCCCTCCCCCTCCCCATAACTCCCCCTTGGCCCGCCACTTCCCCCCGCCCCCCCACTTCCACCTGCCTCCCCTCCACTACCCCCACCGACTCACCCCCCCATCCCCGACCCACCCCTCCTGCCCACCGCACCGCCGCCTCCGCGCACCCCCCCTGCAACTCTGGTCTGCCACGCCCCTCCGCCTGGCCCCTCCCCTTGCCCCTCCCCCGCTGCCCCGGCGACACCATCCTACTCTGGCCCCCCACACCCCTCCTCCTCCGATGAGGACGAACTCCAGTCCAGCTCCGTGTCCGCCCCCACCTCCTCCTCCACATCGGTCTCTTCAATCAATAGTGGTGAAACCGCCCCCCCGACCCCCCATCCCCTCCCCCCGACCGCCCACCCTGTTCCTCGCGCCTCGGCCCCCCTCCACCACAGGCCCCCCACCACCCTCAGCCCCCCGTCCCTCCTCCCCACTCCCCCCACCCTCCCCCGGCAATACTACCTGGGCCCCCACATCATCCCCCACCCCCCCTGCCCTCCCAGCTCAGCCACCACCTCGCGGGCCGCCCCCGGCCCCCCCGGCACCTTCCCCCTCCCCCCCACCTCCTCAACAAACTCAAGGGCCCGCTTCTTCCCCTTTCACCCGGCCCTCTACGCGCCTCCCTTCGCCTTCCCTCGCAGCGCTGCCTCCTTGCGCCGTCCTCCGCCCCTCGCTCCTCCGTCCCCCCTGATCCCCCCTGCCCCCCCGCTGAGCCGGCCGCAGCCGCGACCGAGGCGGCTCACACACCGCCACAGCCGCAGCGGCACCGTTGGCTGCGCGCTGCTGTGGCCTTACCTTGAGGTCGGGCCGCACGATGTCCATGCGGCCCGCCTCGCTCAACAGCCGCAAAGCCTCGGCCACCCGCGGATCGGAGCACTCCGCCATCACGCACCAGTAATACGCCGCCTGAACCGAAAGCGCACGACCAAGCTCACCGCACGCCCCAGCTACAGTCCGCCTCGCCAATCAACGAAAAGGACCACAAAACTACCCACAGTCCGCCTCGCAAATCAACGACAAACACCACAAAACTGCCTACGGCCCTGGCTGCTGTGTCACTGCACCACAAACAGTGTGCAGTGACACAAAATGGCCGGTTAAATACCTAGCCAGCCCAAAACAAGCCCAAGGAGCCCAACCAGCCCAATATCGCCAGCTACGGCGAGCCCCGAGAGACAAGCTTCCTCCCCCCTTCTCCCCTGGTGCCCCAAACTTCCCCGGGGGGGGAGAGCCTCCCGCTGGTCGGCCACCCCCCAAATCCCCATTCTCTGCAGCACTGCCTCAAAATAGCCAGGCAGCCAGCCGCTCGCAAAACAAACTTGCCGCACTCCAAAAGAAGGATATGACGTTACTAGCAATGACGTCAAGCTGACAGTCAGAGGCTGCGCGGCAGAGTTTGAAAAGCGCAATAATGAAACATTGTTCTAGCAAAAAGTTGGGTGAGGCTGCAGCAGACTTCTGCAAGCCCCGAGCTTGCTGGAGCAGCACGGTCAAGCCACGGGCGGCGCTGCGTCTGTGAGTGTAAGGGTACAGTGTACTTAAGGGGGCCCCTGCAGCTCAGGGCCCCCCCGCACTGCGTGGGCTGCAGGGGCCTTTGTTACGCCCCTGGTAAGTGGGACTAGACTACCCTGTTCAAAAGCTACATTGGTCAGGTGAAAATATTTAAATCAGTGACTACCTGATTGTTGGATAGGTGGGCGCGGTGGAGGCGGTCTGCCCCAGGCGGCACTATTTTGAGGGCGGCGGCCACGGCACTGGCCCGTTGCGGCGGCCTTTATCATTTATTTGAGGTCACTACTGTCAGTGAGTATACTCAAATAAATGATAAAGGCCGCCGCAATGGGCCAATGCTGCAGCCGCCGTTTGAAGTGTGAGCGCGGCTCAGCAGTGCGTTACGTGACTTCCTCCTGCTGCCCGATGCATAATGCGAGTGTGAGGAGGAAGTTGTGGCAGCAATGAGCGCAACTCACACCGAGAAATAATTTTTAAAAATGTGTTCAGACCGGACCCACCGAGCCAACCCCAAGGATTGCAGCGGCCTCGCAGCTCAGGGCACACCGTTGTGCAGCCCCAAGCTAAATCCTGCATTCAGTTTCCGGTGAGGCACTACCAGACCTGCACAAGAATTCCGAGAAACCAGACTATAGGAATAGTTAAAAAGCAAAACTAGAGGTGAGAATGTTTAAATCAGTCTAGGCTAATAGTAATTACTTTAGGTGCATTGCCTTATTTATTATCTCCTCTATACCGAAGGGACCCTCCATAAAAAAGTACATCTTGGCACTTCCTTCAAATGGACAGTGTAAACCTTAGTCTGTTTTTTTTTAATCTAAACATTATCAGTATTAAACCTTGGCAAATGCACATGTATCTTCCCACACTTTTCATTTTCGTTCCTATTTGTCCTTGTTTATCTCTTTGATTCAGATTACTGTTGTAAGAGTTCCCAACCAGTGCCCCAGGTAAGGAATAGAAGAGGCTGGATACTTTTGGAAGAGGAACACACCATCTGTGAACACTGCATGTCTCTTGGGCCGGTCAACCCATACAATCTGGGATTTTGTTGAGCAAGTGCTGTCAGTTGTCTCAGAAGAGGCCCGAGTCATAATCTTCCAACCTATTGTGCCAGCTTTGCTGCTGAACCTGAAATTATTCATGCCCGGGCGGCATGGTTTGCCCCGGGAGTCAGTGGGGCCAGGAGGAGGCTGTGCCGTGCAGTATTGCTGCACGCCTAGAGTGAGGTAATTGTATCGTATCTCTTTCTCTGCAACTTTTTAATTAAAGATGTGCTTGTCTTTTAAACTAGCAGCACCTAGTATATTCAGCTGCCTGCTCTACATGTAGTATTGCAGTCACTCACAGCCGGTTCTGACTCCATTCGGACCTCATGCCACGTTAGCTGAAGATTTTTAAACACTTCTTATTTATTTTAATCGTAAAGTCAGATGAAACACTAATAATTGTGTAGATTATCGTATATGACACTTTCGTCAACCACGTCCTTGCAAAGATATGAGAGAAACACATCCCTATCTTCCAGTCCGGTCAGAAATACATGACTTGAAGCATTGTCTTTAACGGAGCCTGTCTTAAACTTTAACCACTTCTTAGCGCTTATAGGTGAACGAACAAAAAGGGCGTTAGAAAACTCTATATGCTCAGCTCAGATGATTCATGGTCCCTTACTTAAACCCATAGCATGTTATCAATTTATTTTTGTTAACCCCTTCTCCTTTTTAGGTCTCGCTCGAGACCTATTGTGATTAAATCGGCTCTCAAGGGACGTAGAAAGGGGAACGCGCGGCGATTTCATAGCGTGGACGCGCATGCCCCGCCCCCCGAGCCGTGCACATCTCCAGAAGCCGATTGCCAGGGTCAGCCATGCCTCTCCAGTCACACGCGCACACACACTGCATACACGCACGCGCACACATACACACACGCTGACACATACACACACGCTGACACACAGGTGCCAAGCCCCCCAAGCCCCACTTACCGCCTCAGCCGCCTCTCCTGACTTCTGCTGCCATCCACTTTGTGAGAGTGGGCGCGGGCTTCTCCAAAAGACGGAAGTCCCGCCCCACGTCTGCCGTGAGCGTGCACATCCCGAGACCGGAAGTTCGGGAGAGTGCACGCTCACGGCTTGTTGTGATCTTCCCATCAGATCTGAAGTAAGTTGAGTCACCCAAGACTTGGTTGGAGCAGCCTTTCAGAGACGTGCCCCTTGATTTAGCGTTGGCACTCCCAAAGGTACATGCCTGCGTCTCCTTTTCTATTGTCTCCTTTTCTCTTTTTTTTTTAAGGCTAACTTTGATGATCTGCGTGGCATAAATAATGTTCCTAAAGGTTTATAAAGGGTCTCAAAATTAATTGGATACAGTTTGTTTACTGCAATGCTTAGAGGCCAATACCCTGGATTCCGCATATGTTTTTTTTCTGGACATTGAAATATTTTTATAGCAATTGCTAATAAATTAAGTTTGAAATTAGCTTTTTCTGCTGCCAGTTTATACCTTAACGAACAGGAATGGCCAGCGGACTCTTTTATTTTCTCCAGGAATGATCAGTCCGAGCCCTTTGCACATACATCTCACGGCATGAGTACGCAATGTGGTTTTTGTCTAGGTGTAGCAAGAGACTTCCACAAATTGTTCGTGCATTGATGAGGCAGAACATCTTGACCACCGTAGTTTAAGCTAAACCCTGTGATTGCAATAATTCTTCTGTACTTAACGTTCGCCGAGGCAGTTGTACATCAGCTGTAGCGAAATGCATTTCGGATCTAGTGAAAAGCAACTGCAATGAAGGTATGTCAGCTGCGGGGGCAGCTGTGACTAAAGATGTGTCAACTGTGGTGAAAGATGGCCACCGGCGTCACATGCCTGCCAACTGTGTTTAATGGTATGCCGAATATATCTGGGGCACGCAAGAGGGCGAAGTTCAAACGCAAGCGCAGCCCCGGTCCCCCGCAGCGCAGTCAGGAAGTCCAGTCATGCAGCACGCGCTGGAGTTTTAGATATTTTATGAGTGCCATTCTTTCTGCCAAATGAAGCAGTGTACAAAATATGAGCTTCTGCTAACTGGGTATGCTTGGTTCCTGAAATCATTTGGAATAGTCAACTGAAAAGGCAGCTATGCTCGGCCATGTCACCATAAGACTGAAGCAAGTGCTGCAGATATCGGTCTTGCTACCTGTGCCAAGTTTTTGAATGGCAAACCTTGGTAGGCGGACGGTGACATACTGACATACTGTTATAACTTGTCATCATTCCTCTTCTTTAGCTGCGTCTTCCCTACTGCACAGCCAGGATGAATGCTGCTGTGCTTGATGATGTTTGAAGATGTAGAATGCGTGGGTGCCTCTGGTGGATCTGAGTGTCAGTTGGAGTGGGCAGGCTGAGCAGCAGGAAGGCTGCTCCTGCTGGGACTTTCTCATACTTTCCTTCTTCTGCCTAATTATAAGAAACTTAACCTGGAACTAAGCCTGAATAAATCTACCTTCTTTTATACACCTCGGCTAATGGACTTCTATTCACAACACATACGTTTTCCAGTTTAGGTTTTGGGAAATTTAAACTTAAATATTTTCAAACTATTTCACCTCAGCATATTCATTTGAGTAGCTGTCTGACAAAATGCCTCGTATCTGTTGCTCGTAAGGTTTGTTGGACTTGTGAAATGTGTGCTGCTTGTCGGCTGCTTTGTATTTATGTCACATGTATATTTTGGGATGTTTATTCAAAGTACAGCTTACAGTGGACACTGATTCTAATTAGAATGTTTAGGGTTTGTTTACCTTTGCTGCTACCAATAGGTGCTGATTGGAAGTACGATATTTAGGTTTAGGTACCTTTCATGAATAAATTGCTAATAAAACAAAGAACAATGATGTGAGTAGATATGTGTTATTCATGTGCCACTTAATTAGTTGGGTTTTGCCGCTTAATGTGGATAACCTTGCTCCCTGGCACAGTACCCCAAGAGGCCTGACAATGGCGAAGCTCTGCAGATTGCTATTGGGGCTGTTATTATGAAGATTACATCCATATTTCACAGGCAAACATGACATATTTTTCATATTTTATGTTTTCCTGTGGAATTTGCACTTTTACAGCTATTCGTTCTGCACTAACACGTACACACAAGAGGAAACCGGTTAAAGTGAAGTTATTGTTAGCTTTTGTTGTAACACCTAAAGGTATGTTTAAAAGAATCTCAGAAATAAAAAAAAACGCAGTTGCAGTACAGTTATATTTACAAAATAAAGCGATAAACCTCTCAAATTATGTTTAGACCCTTCATAATTGCACAGCAGCCATTCAGGGTGTACCTGGCCCACTAAATGCAATGGTCATGACCCCACTCTTGATTTGACGGCTGGATGCAATTGCAAATGTCATAAGTCATCTTAAACAGGAGATTATACATTGCCCTTCACACCATGAAAGAGACCACTATGAATGTATGATAACTTACTGGTTTGAGCATTTTTTTTTTTAATTACATAGCAAAATGAACGTGTCCTCATGTAATGCAACTGGTGCAATGTAAAGCGCTCGGATTCCCGAGTCGGGTCAAGTTTGCGCTATATAAAACTCTGTTAAAAACAAACAAAATTAACCTGTATTTGTAAAACGTATGTTCGCCTCTTGAGGCATCTTGGTGCTGAATAACAGGTGTTTATTGTTACCCAACTCAGTGGTACTAATTTTATCAACACCAAAAGGATGAAAGGCTGAGTGAACCCACAGGTGTTTGAACCTGTGGCAACAAAGTCAAACACAGGTTTCTGGATTGGATGGTTAGTCCCTTGAGCCACCAGATCCAGTCCACTAAGCCTCTTATTGCTATAGATATTCTGTAGTATTAAGCACTGTTAGGTGTGTGAGTTATGTTTTGGCTGTTGTGCAGGGTTTGGTCTCAGGACCTGGGCTATTGCTAGGCTCTTTGCCCAAGACCGAAGATTCATGGCAAGATGCAAGTGCCCGTGTTCAGCCTCCCATTTGGTCTAAGGAACTTATTTTGTATTCTCAGAACTGTATATGATCAGCATAGGCTCATGGAGCTTAAACCGTCCAACGTCACAGTGGGCATGTGCGGAGGACGGCCGGGGGGCATCCGAAACACGCCCACACATTAAATCACCTGCACCGCGGCAGAATTTGCGCCGCGGTCAACGGGTTAATGTGGGTTCATGATCCCTGCCCATGAACTTGCGTCTGAACCCAGCCTTGGGATTGGTGAACCTCGCTGCAGAATCCTACACTAAACATATGTTTATCTATTTATTCACGGAGGTTTCCTTAGGAACCCTTCTTCCCACATGATCCTGGGGGTCAGGGCGTACTCACTCTGCCTCTTTATCTGTCATTTCAGTTTTGATTTTTTAAGAACATAGAGACCGAGGCCCTGCTTCCTGGAATGATGACCACAACTTTTTTTTCTCCGAAATAGCAGCCAGCTAATCAAGAGGTTTGCTTCTATGCAGCCACAAGGGTCGGCAGGAGAGAAAGTTTCATTGTCCAAACAGGTTTGAGTATTTTGGGTATTTTGGGCCCGTGGAGTTCTGTGAAACGGGATTTACAGAACTTTGTCAAGTAACAGAAAAAATTGAAAAAAGTTATTTAGAGCACCACAGCGATGCATGGCCAACGGCCACTTGTAGATTTTTGCTGCCCCTTGTAAGTTGAGAGCAAGGCTTAACCACAGTCGAGTGATAGCTGCCAATCCTCCCTGTTCATGAAAAAATGCATAGCTGGGTTCGGACACCTGTGACGGATTGGGGACCGGCAGCTAAGCCCTGCTGAGCTTATCTGACTGGATTGGACAGTTTGGTTTGACTGCATGCTGCGGGTTGAGCAGAGTCCCACTACCTGTGGGCATCTCCTGCTGCTCATGGTTGAAGAGCATTGAATCTAGTGTGTGAGTTATGGGTTGCAGTCCTAACCATATCTTAGTAATGTCAGTGTTTTGTTTGGTTTTAATTCACAATTATAACTCTTTTTTAACTTAGTTTTTGCAGTGACCATAAACACATACACGCATACATACAGGGGCTTTAGGTCAGCCGTCCTCATCTATTGGTTTCTTCAAGTGTTATTCAAATTTTGATGCTGCCCACTTCGGCCATTGGTGCTTTTAACTGAGAGTGACAACATTTTGTTTGTACACCTGTACTTAGCTACCTAGAAAGAAGTCCACTACAGTGCCAGGGCTGTTTTTTTTTCCAGAACTTTCCTTTATTCCTACATCCTTATCTCAACAGTCAACTTTGCATCAAATGTAGAATACACTTAAAGGTCTTCTGTTTGGGAATTATATTGGTTAGCGGATTTAGAAATTAGGTAATTGGGTTTTGTGATGGTCAGCAGGGATTTTTCATTGCTGCTTGCTGTGAAGGATAAACAGAAGGAGAAAATAAATTTCACTGACATCAAATGAAAGTAAGTGTTAATTAATCAACTGTTGCAGTTATGATGGTGGCGGCAACCAAGCACCCACACATTTGATCATGCATTTGAGCTACTCTCCTCTCCTTTTCTACCTGCTTTTTTGCTCTTAAATTTGTTTGCAAAACAGTCAAAGGTTCTCTACTCTTTTGTTGTGAATCCTTCGTTAGTAATCTAGTTAGTTGATTGAGATTTTTGTACTGTAGAAATTGTGCAAATTGGCACATAGAGAAATGTCAACATTTTCTCATGAGACTTTTCACACCACTTCTGCCTCGATTTTGTCATTTTGTCACTTCTTTTGGATTGCTACGATATTTATTTTATAATGCTCCAACACAGTTTGTATCTGGGGTAAAACGGATTCAAAATGTAAAAGCGTGCCACCATCCTTTCTGCTAATTGGCATGAGTCATGCCCGGGCCCACACTTAGAAATCTGAGTTAGCCGGCCTGTTCTGCTGGGGCAAGGAGCGCTGTCTCTCCCTCCATCACCTCGCCTGTCAAGACTATACCCTCCCAGGGTACCCCCGTACCGGTCAGGGGCGCGCTCCTCACTCCAAGGGTGGTTGCCGAGCAGCTTCTCAGGGATCAATTGAGCAAGCCCAGTACGATTTCTCGGCGCTCTTCTTCCCTGCCCTGCACCTCCAGGAGCGGGTGAGGGATCGATGTGCTCAGCAATCATCTTTCTAGTCAGCGCCATGAGAAGAGTCAGTGAGGCTTTATCGATGACTACTCGCCCTGTCAGAACCCTGCCTGGTGTTTGGCCGCAGTAAAGCCGGTTACTAAAGGGCGGCCATATTACTATGGAGTGTTTGGGCGTCAAAGTGTATTTATAATATAGAGAGAGGTGTGAATGTGTGTGTGATAAAATGGTAGGTCTATTTTGAGAGTGTAGCGTGTTTTTTCCATTTCTGTTATTTATTTATTAGAAGAAAATGAAGAGATTCTAGAATAATACTTTCTCTTTAGATGTTCTATCGTCAGCAATAGAGATACAATTTAACGTTTTCCTCTTAATAACTAACTTTCCTTCCACGTTGATTTGTTGAAGCTAACCCTTCCAAGATGTCTATCAAACTTGCAAGGAAAAACACGTTAATGCTAGACATGGTCAGCTGAGCATTTAGTCAGCTGACACCCGCCCACTGGTCTCTGTTTTCGACTGGGGATTCACATGAAACGTTTTTGGCAGCGTGGTGGTGGCGTAGGCAGGGGTCCATAGACTGTTGCCCCCACTTTGCTGCCAGCTCTTGGTGGCATCTGCCACAGAGTGGCCTTTACCCTTAATCTTAAGGACTCTGCATCAGTTGTTTAAAGCCAGTGTAAACCTAGCCTTGCAAGGTTTGTTCCCTGGAGAAGAATGGCCCCAAAGGACTCCCAGCCTCTTCTGGGGCGATGGATACCACGAGATGGCTCAACACCGATCAAATGTGATGTTGGGGGGACATGCTGTGTTCATTGGGCAGGCTGCAGTGGAGGGGTGCCACCACTTTCCAGACACTGCACCCGGGGTGTGTGTGGCTCTGTGTGCGTGTGGCTCTGTGTGCGTGTGGCTCTGTGTGCGTGTGGCTCTGTGTGCGTGTGGCTCTGTGTGCGTGTGGATCTGTGTGTGTGGCTCTGTGTGTGTGTGGCTCTGTGTGTGTGTGTGGCTCTGTGTGTGTGTGTGGCTCTGTGTGTGTGTGTGGCTCTGTGTGTGTGTGTGTGGCTCTGTGTGTGTGTGTGTGGCTCTGTGTGTGTGTGTGTGTGGCTCTGTGTTTGTGTGGCTCTGTGTGTGTGTGGCACTCTGTGCGTGGCTCTGTGTGGGGGTGGCTCTCTGTGTGTGTGTGTGTGTGGATGCAAATGCAATATGTCTCGCATTTGCGAGAGATGAAGCTATTGGCATTGTACATGAAAATGCCATTTATTTATCTGTTTTCAAATCCAACACATAAATAAAAATGTTGTCATTTACAATGCCAATAGCTCTAACTTTTGGAAAGGCGAGACCGTTGCATTGTAAATGCTTGTTACTAATCTCTCCACAGCAAGACACAAGTCCACGTTCCTATTAAATTATACAATTATTGGCAGTGCGCTACAGTACTCCATAGTTGTGTTATGCCATGATGTTAATATCAGCCCTTGGCTAACAAACAGTTACTGGTATATATTCACTTCCTCTTTACCTCAAATGCCCATCTGCACGGTAAGCACCTCACCTCCCGGGTAAACTTTTTGCAAAACCGCCCAGACAGATTTAAAGAATAGACAGTAATGAACGCCTATGGGAGGGCAGGTTTGATATACAGGCGAGGAGGCTTTAGAAGTGGTTTTGAAGTAAGTGGTTTATTGAAAACTGATGTGTTTGGGGTTGAAAAGTTAGATAGTTCCTGGTGTTCCTCCTCGTCAGATGTTTCTACAGATGAGCTGGTTGTCTTGTTTTCCTTCTCCTGGTCTCCACGGTGGTCGTCCCAGAGGCTCATAGGAGGGGAATGAGACAAAGAAAGGAACCGTAAGTATTCTGGTTTCTAGTTTAGGGTATTGGTTTCCCACACTCACTATAGGGCTTAATTTGTGATTGGAATAGTAGTAAGTAGGATTTAAGGTTTTTGAGGGTCCAAGAAAAACAAATGAGAAGGGAGGAAACAGGAGTGAGAATTAGGATCCTAACATCCTGTTCAAGAACAATATAGGTTCAGTAGTCCAACTATAACCAAAGGAGTGATTCAGCATAAAGTCAGGTGGTCGATGTCTTAGGGGTCATGCAGCGTTTACCAAAAACGTATACCCTTAACAAATATCCTTAGTGCCTTTGATGCCTACCCGACACCACCTCCCTCTTCCCTCCTCAAACACATAGAAAAAAATAACTTACAGGCCCCGCCGCAACTCTCATCCGAGTTGCGGCCGCTATTCAGCCTCCTCCGTACACCACCAGTCTTCACACCAGCTCTCGTCTCCGTCCTTGCTTCCTGGTATCCCGGTGTCTCGTGTATCGGGTCCCGCGTCTTAACTCCACTCTCTCCGTGCTGTGTCGGGTCCCGCGTCTTCTCGGCGTCTCCTCTCTCCTTCCACGCCACTGACGACCTCTTCCCCTTGACCTCCGAACCTTTTCTTTGGTTCGAGGCCGCCGCTTCCTGTTGACATCGCGTCCACTGCCGGGTCACGCCACCGATCTCGTTCCTGCGAAAAGACAGTAGATGATGGAAGTCCCGAATACTGTTGCCGTGTCGGCACCCGAGTAAAAGGTACGTCATCCAGGGTGATCCCCGGATCCTCCTCACATCCCCTTTCCCATGCTGTCCTTCTTCTAAGGATTGGACTTTGAGGATATTCGGAAAGGTAATCTACATTTCCCTGTTCCTTTCCTTTTCTGTGTCTAGTATGAAACCTGAAAGGTTGTAGGGAAAGGAACCACCTGAGTACTCTCTCATTATGTCCCTTGTTTCTAGCCAACCATTCTAATGGTGCGTGGTCTGTAAAGAGGGTGAACTCCCTCCCTTCCAAATAGTATCATAGGGATTCAATGGCCAATTTAATCGCAAGAGCTTCCTTTTCGATGGTAGCATAATTCTTTTCCCGAGGAAAGAGTTTACGGCTAATGTACTGTATGGGCTTTTCTCCTTGTTCAGTGCCTTGTGATAAGACTGCCCCTAGTCCCTGATCTGATGCGTCAGTTTGTAAGATAAAGGGATGGGAATAGTTAGGGCTGATTTGGACAGACTCTGATGTTAGAGCATTCTTTAGGGACTCAAAAGCCTGCACTACAAAATGAGGAGGGGCTTTCAGGGTATCCTCTGTTTTGCTGTTCTTTTGTAATAGATCAGTCAGCGGGGTAGCCATTTGTGAAAATCCGGGTATGAACCGTCTATAGTATCCCAACAGTCCAAGGAAAGCCCTTAAATCTTTTTTCGTCTGAGGGAAAGGAATTTGAGAAATGGCTGATAACTTAGACTGTTGTGGTCTTATGACTCCCTCACCCAATAGATAACCTAAGTATCTGACCGTCTGCGAAGCTAGATTACTTTTAGCTGGATTTATTCTTAATCCATGGGAACCTAGGGTCTGAATGACTTGAAATTGGTGTGACAAATGTTGGTCCCAGGTATCGCTGTAAATCACGATATCATCAATATAGGCCCTGGTATACCTTTCATGGGGTTTCAAAATTGTGTTCATAGCTCTTTGAAATGTGGCGGGGGCACCATGTAAGCCGAATGGAAGCATTTTGAAATGGCATAGTCCATCGGGCGTTGAGAAGGCGGTTTTTTCTCTATCTTCTTTTTTTAAGGGTATTTGCCAATACCCTTTACATAAATGTAGGGTACTGATATACTTCACTCTTCCTATTCTCTCTACCATTTCATCTACGCGTGGAAGGGGATATGTGTCAAATTCAGATATTTTATCAACCTCCCGAAAATCTATACAAAATCGGACTGAACCATCTGGCTTTGGTACGAGTACAATGGGAGAATTCCATTCGCTCTGAGATGGTTCTATAATGTCCATCTCCATTATTTTTCTGACTTCTTCTTTGATGGTTTGGCGACGAGACTCTGGTATACGATAAGGCCTCAACCGCACTTTTTTCCCTGGAGGCGTTTTGATAGTATGTTCTACCAGAGTCGTTTTTCCAGGGACTGTGGAAAACACAGGGGTAAGGGGCTCTAAGGTCTTAATCAGGCTGTGTTTCAAATCTGGAGGTAGTTCATGAGCAATACACTGATGGAACAAAGGAGCTTGGGGTTCTACATTGTTCACCGACACAGGTACCAACCTTCCCATTTTTTCAGTAAATTAACGTGATAAATTTGAGATAATCGTTTGTGGGGATCCATCTCAATTCGATAAGTAACAGGGTTTACTTGTTGTATCACTTTGTAGGGACCCTGCCATTGTCCTAATAGTCTCTGATCTGAGGAAGCCATCATAAGTAATACATGGTCCCCCACTTGGAAAGCCCTCTGTTTGGCTCTTTTGTCATATTGAGTCTTTTGGGCAGCCTGAGCGTTCTCTAGGTTGTTTCTGACTATCTCTCTGATTTGTCTCAAATGAGTTTTTAGGTTCGAGACATATTCTGGAAGGGTACGTATATTGTCTGGTTCTTTCTCCCATTGTTCTTGGGCCATATCTAATAAAGTACGGGGTTTATGTCCATACAACAATTCAAAAGGGGATTATCCTGTACTTTTCTGCTCCTTACACCTGATGGCAAATAAAGCTAAGGGCAGTATATCCTCCCATTTTCTAGCTTCGAGAGACAACAATTTTTTTAAAGTAGCCTTAATGGTGGCGTTATATCTTTCCACCAGCCCGTCCGTTTGGGGATGGTAGGCTGCGGTCCTGATTTGTTTGATTCCTAACTGAGTGCAAATATCTCTCATCATTTTAGACACAAAGGGTGTCCCTTGATCAGTTAAAATCTCTTTAGGAAATCCTACTCTTGAAAATACACCAATCATTGCTTTGGAAATATTAGCAGTATCTGGTCGACGAAGGGGTATGGCCTCAGGGAACCGTGTGGCGTAATCCACTAACACTAGTACATATCTACATCCACTTCTGGAGGGTAGTAGAGGTCCAATGATATCCATGCCTACATGGTGAAAAGGTTCGTCAATGATAGGGAGGGGGTGTAGGGGTACTCTAGGAGGTTGGTAACGACTATTCCTTTGACAAATAGGATATTCCCTACAATATCTTTTGACCTGCTGATATATCCCTGGCCAATAAAATGTTTCCAAAATATCTTTCTCAGTTTTGTCAACCCCGAAGTGACCTCCCAGGAGATGGCTATGTGCAAGATATAATACTTTCTCTCTGAATGGTTCAGGGACTAATAATTGCCCCTTCTGATTAGGATCTCCTTTCCTATATAACAGACCATTTGTAGTAAAGAAATAAGGACATACATGTTGTGGATCTTCCTCGCGGAAGGCTTTATTCCATGCTTCCTTAAGAGCAGGGTCCTCTCGTTGTGCAGCGTGAAAGTTTCTGTCTGTTTCCCATTGGTTTTCGATTGGTATAACTGGTAACACCATGGTGTCTCTACCTTTCTCTGCCCTTCTCTGTCTGCGACTCTTCCGTGGTTTGGAAGATGGCCATTCGCTATCAACATCTCGGGAAAAAGGGGAGGTTGCTAGCCACTCCTCCTCAGGTAATGAGGATCCCTCTAACTGTGGCAGTTTAGGATAATAGTTTCCTAGAATGGCCTGTTCAGGTAGCTGTGGTATTAATCCTTCGGTTAAGGTGGTCCCGGTGTCATGGGGTTGTTGGATTTGGACCCGGGTAGTGGGATATGGTTTTATATCCCTGTGTACACACTTGATGGCTACCATCCCGTCTATAGGGCCAAGGTTATTTCCAAGCTCTTGTGGCCTGACAACGCTATGCAGAAAACCTGTGTCAGCTAAAGCAGTAAAGGGTTGTCCGTTTACAGTTACCGTACACCTATATGGTGGAGTCTTCTTATCTGTGGGGGAGCAGTAATAGTTACGGGCCATCCCTATCTCCATAGGTTCTTCTTTTTGCGGACAGAATTTGGCAATGTGTCCCATTCCCCCACACTGATAACATTGAGGCCCCACTGAGGGTGGTCTGATAAATAAGACAGCGGGTAGAGGGCCACTGGGCATAAGTGGAAAGGGTTCAGGTTTCTTAGCTACTATGGTCGAGGTGGTCGGTGGTTAACACTTCCCCCTGACTTCCCAGTCGTATCTTCTCGTCCTTTTTGAAAGTCCTGGGCTCGGCTGTATGCACTAGCTATCTCTACGGCTGTTTCTAAAGTAAGGTTAGCCTGTTGTCGGACCCACCGTTGAATAGGAGGATGAAGGGAGGTTAGGTACTGTTCTAAATATATCTTGGCCATGATCCCATCCTTATCAGTAGTCGTGGGTTTTAGCCATCTATCCGCCATGTCCTTCCCCCTAAAATATAGAGCATGTGGGGTCTCTTGTGGTCCTTCCTTCATGTGTCGCAACTTTATCCTATAAGTTTCATTGTCTATTCCTAACCGTTCTAGGATACACTTCTTGATATCGGCATATGGCACATTTCCTTGGAGAGTGACTGCTTGATAAGCTGCTTGTAGGTCTCCAGATAATAGGGGACCCAGATATTGGCCCCATTTGTCTGCCGTCCATGAGGCCGCGGTGGCCATTCTCTCGAAATTGCTAAAAAAGAAATCGGGGTCTTCTCCAGCCACATAACATTGCAAGACTACGGATGGCTAGGTGGTAGGTCCTCTTTGATGTCCAAGGACCTCAGTAAGCTTGTCTAAGGCTGCTCCCTGGGTTTGTCCTTGACCGGCTAATACTTTCTGGATTTTGTTGCGGTCTTCTTCTACAACCAATAGAAAACGTTCCATAACTTTCCCTAGGTGTTCTTGATTCTCGGCCATCTTCGCTAAAGCAGCCTCCATTTCACCTTTCAATCCCACTTCCGACACCACTTGTGGGAGGGCAGGTTTGATATACAGGCGAGGAGGCTTTAGAAGTGGTTTTGAAGTAAGTGGTTTATTGAAAACAGATGTGTTTGGGGTTGAAAAGTTAGATAGTTCCTGGTGTTCCTCCTCGTCAGATGTTTCTGCAGATGAGCTGGTTGTCTTGTTTTCCTTCTCCTGGTCTCCACGGTGGTCGTCCCGGAGGCTCATAGGAGGGGAATGAGACAAAGAAAGGAACCGTAAGTATTCTGGTTTCTGGTTTAGGGTATTGGTTTCCCACACCACACCGTCGTGCTCACTATAGGGCTTAATTTGTGATTGGAATGGTAGTAAGTAGGATTTAAGATTTTTGAGGGTCCAAGAAATACATGTGAGAAGGGAGGAAACAGGAGTGAGAATTAGGATCCTAACATCGTGTTCAAGAACAATATAGGTTCAGTAGTCCAACTATAACCAAAGCAGTGATTCAGCATAAAGTCAGGTGGTCGATGTCTTAGGGGTCATGCAGCGTTTACCAAACACGTATACCCTTAACAAATATCCTTAGTGCCTTTGATGCCTACCTGACACCACCTCCCGCTTCCCTCCTCAAACACATAGAAAAAAATAACTTACAGGCCCCGCCGCAACTCTCATCCGAGTTGCGGCCGCTCTTCAGCCTCCTCTGGGCACCACCAGTCTTCACACCAGCTCTCGTCTCCGTCCTGCCTTCCTGGTATCCCGGTGTCTCGAGTATCGGGTCCCACGTCTTCACTCCGCTCTCCTGGGTCTTCAGGTGTTGAGGTAACGGGTCCCGCGTCTTCTCTCCGCGCTCTCCGTGCTGTGTCGGGTCCCGCGTCTTCTCGGCGTCTCCTCTCTCCTTCCGCGCCACTGCCGACCTCTTCCCCTTGACCTCTGAGCCTTTTCATTGGTTCGAGGCTGCTGCTTCCTGTTGACGTCGCGTCCACTGCCGGGTCACGCCGCCGATCGCGTTCCTGCAAAAAGACAGTAGATGGTGGAAGTCCCAAATGCTGTTGCCATGTCGGCTCCCGAGTAAAAGGTACGTCATCCAGGGTGATCCCCGGGACCTCTTCACAACGCCATATTGGTGAGCTTGAAGATGGCATGGGTGAGCAACCCAAAACCCTGCAACTGAATGAAAAGCAAGAAGCAGCCTTAGAAGCTGATTAGGACAGCAAAATGTCAGAAGACCTTTAAAGACCTGAAAAGAGCACTATTTGATGCCCCTGAATGTGTTTCTTCCTTACATGATGCCAAATAAAGGAGTTTGCACAGTCCTGACTCAAATTGACATTAGGGCAGAGTTTGTCCAGTGCTTTCATTAGCCATAGACTATTTTCTAGGAAACAGAATTAGGTGACCATTCAACAAGACTGCTTTGGATACAGAAGTCATTAACCACCACTCCTTACGCACCACCACCAGGAATCTATTCCTTTACTGTCTGGTTACACTCATCTGTAGTGACTGAATTAATCAATAAAATATCATAATGCAAACAAGTGCATTTCCTACCGATTACTTTACCTTGGATTTATCTTAAAACATACAGTGTGCCTTTATTTTATATGCTATTACCTGAAGGTGAAGGTGAAACTTGGGACAGAATAAACATATTTTGTACTTCCAGCTTTGTTTTGAACTTACTTCCCCTCCCAACCCTCTTCCCCCTCATGTGGCCTGGTACTGCCCCAACTGCAGAACTCAAGTTAGTCTAGTGATCAGGTGCATTGGACTCACCTGTAGTATCCCGAAGGTGCTGCCAGGGGAATTGTGATCAACCCCAGTGTGGTGGACCGGTCTGCAGGCATTGCTGGGGTCATGGACGGGGCAGATAGGGGACAAGGGTGATGTTATGAGTGAGATGTCACAAACAGGGTAGGTAGAACTGATGTAAGTATTGGTTTCCTGCTTTTCCTTCAGCGACGTAGCTAGGTTGGGCGGTCCGCCCCAGGCGGCACTATTTTGGGGACGGGGGCTGTCTAGACCTGGACTGTGTCATGAATGTGCATGTAACTTGCATGATCGAGGTAACTATTAGCTGCGATACTACGTGTCACTCAGACCTCTTTCAGGTGCTCGCTGCCCTTTTTCCCCAGCACCCCTCCAGGGGGGCGGCAATCTGAAGGATAGCCCCGAGCACCACAAGCTCTAGCTACGCCTCTGGTAAGATCTGCAATTGATTTACGGTGGATATGAGCCCCGGTGCATTGTGGTACACGTGGTTTAAAGGACTGCGTACTAGAGCTGAGAAATCCCTAATGCTCGAAACACTACAGTTTAGCAATGTCAGAAAGCTCATTGAGCTTGCGGAGGGCTGTGTCAAATTTCATGATGAGAAATTCCTCTTTTTGGGCTAAAAGAGTTTCCGGGTCCCCACCCCTAGAAGTCGCTTTTATAGCAGATAACACAGTCCAATTAAAATCGTTTTTTGCAGGGACAAATGATTTCATAAACAACATTTTTAGATTTGCAGTTTGTAAAATAATTGTGGCGCCAGTGTCTTTGCCCATCAGTGAAAAGTGTACCTTCTATTGTGGAGTTGCACACTGAGCACGTCCCCCACTTGTGGTGACCATGCATGGGCTGTAGAATGAGCATAGTGCGTAAAGTGGTTTTTTTTTAGGAGACACAGAAGAGCTGGTGATTTGTTGTCCAAGGCTCCAGTTCTTTTTTAATGCGACCAGTGGAGGCCAAATGTTTGGAATAGCACCCTCAATTAAGTGCCAGTGGTTGCGAATAATCCTCTTCACAGGCTGGGTGTGGGGTCCAAAAGTGGACACGCACACAATGCACTCAGTGTGAGGTTTGTACTTTTTCATGAGTAGGTGTTCCCTGGGTGTGAACCAGGCTCTTTTCAAACAATATTTCAAAAGTTTATTAGGATAATCTCTATCCCTGAGTTTTTTAACTAGGGACTCTGCGTGAAACTCAAAATCCTCGAGTCTGGAGCAATTGCGCCTTATGCGCAAAAATTGCCCATAGGGCAAATTATTCTTGAAGTTTCGAGGATGATAGCTTCGGAAATGTAGGGCATTGTTTTTGTCCGTGGGTTTTGTATGAAGCATGGTGATTAACCTATGGGGTGATGTTATGACGTCGACGTCTAGTAAAGCTAGATTCTTTTTGCTGTGCGACAGACTGAATTTTATATCAGGGCTAACTCCTTCAATGCTGACTCAGGACCCTCCCTTCCACGATGAGGAAAATCTGAGCAGTGGTTGCTCGCAGCAGTAGCTTGAAATCCTGGTGGACCTCACCCGGCCGCAGTTCCATGTTCCACAAACAACTGCAAACAGGCGTGTGCCGAGGTCTGTGTTATGCTGGTTGAAGTGCACAGTCTCTTACAGAGAACATTAAGAATTGAACAAATAATCAATAGGGGAAATTACTTTAGAATGTAGGCATATGTCTGATGTCTGGTGAAATATCCATATAGTGATGTTGATTTATTTTTCATTCCCAAGGATGAGTTGTATGCATTCTCCCTTTTCACAGGATTATTTTGTATTCATAGAGGCTAACTAGCCACCAGCATACCAAATGTAAGGCCTCAGAATGTCTACAACAGGATATTCAGAAAGTCTGTTGATTGACAAAAGAAAGGGTGACTTCTACCACTAGCCACATTACTACCTTGTACAGAACAATATATGTGAAGTGTGTAAAGTATCTACTCAATAGGGTCTCTGCTAGCAGGAAAACCTCACAAAGGGTTGGTAATCTTGTGATTCTTGATTGAAGCTGAAAAATACACTGGAGAAATCAGTAAGCCACCAAACTCCTCCTGAAATCAGGACGTACAAAAGATTCAGTCTGAATAGAATCTGAATGGAAAAGTATCCAATCTTCTAAACACAAAAATCGGTGACAAACCCCGTAGCAACGGGTGAAGATCACACCGGAAAATCATTGAACAAATTGTGTTGCAATGTTTCTTCCTCTAATAAATCCTCCTTTATATAAGGTTCAAACAGGAACTGATATCACAGAAAAAGGCCTTGCTACATATTGGATTGAGAACTCCGATATCCTCCAATGGACAGACTACCAACTTGGAAAGGGCCATTTATGAGGTTTGCTGCTGCCTCTTACGAGGAACTCATGGCATTTGTTTGATAATAAAGCTTGTCTAAGTGGGTGTGACTTCAGGTGGAGTGTTAGCTCCCTAATAAATGTAATATCTAGTAATTAGTTGGATACAGGTGCTTTGAGTCAGGTATGATGAAGTGTCTGTCGGATTTCACCTGGGTTTTGTACATACACACAAAGACAAAAACACACACAAATGAACTCTTTCTCTCGTCTCTGTTTTGAAGGTCCTAAAAAAGATAGTTTATTTAGCAAAATATTGTGTTTAAAATATTCCTAACAATCCATGGTCCTCTCCACTGTCACTAACCCCCACCCCCCTATTGCCCTGCTTCTCATAAAATATACTGTAATATGATGTCCCATCATGATTGTTGGGAAATCTGAAGCTCAAACCCCCCAATCATACTGACTAAGCTATCCCAAGCCAGCGTGGGACATCCTGCATAAAATACTACATTCTAAAGTCCTGGCCTGCCCTTTGCGCTTCACAATCCATGCGACTCACCGGGAGCATGGAAGTGCTGGAACAACCCAGGCAGCATGGATACCCAGCCATAGTCTGAACATGGCATCTTCCAAGGTGTTAGTGGAGAGCGCGCTTGTGTTCTAATAGGCTCTGGGTACCACCCTATCCCCAAATCTCAATATGGATATAACACAGTGGTGTAACAAAACTTGAGGAGGGTCCACCTGCAAAGTATATGGATGGGGGCCCCCACACTCCTGACCCAGTCAGGAGTTCTCAGCACAGAGGCCCACTGCCCATGCACTGTGCCAGAGGGTGGCCCCTGGAGCTCGCATGCCTTCACCCGCACTGGGGGACTATTGTAACGCCACAGATGACAGAATAAATATATTTTGTTTCATATGTTTAAGTGAACAAATTACTTACCTCTGGTAACATCTGTAAGAGACATATGTTAGTTATAGATTACGTACCTTAGAATTACCCCAGGCGTCCGACTGGATCTGGAGAATTTTTTCTTAGCAGCACCCCTGCGCATCAGCGGGTGGCGTCCGTCGACTCTGCATCAGTCGTCGGCATCGTGGTCTCCTGGAAGATGTTGCAGTGTCTACTTAGACGCAGCCCCTGCGCGCTGACGTCAGATCTGACATGACTTTCCATGCCAGAAGCGCAGAGCCATGAAAGACACTGGTCACTGGTGCACAAGCACAAGGGAGTCTCTATCCCTAGAAGCCAGTTCGCAGAGCGGGGAGGATGGGTGGGGCGGCAAGGAATCTATACCTAACATATATCTCTTACAGATTCATCACGACTAAAGGGAAGTAACTTGTTCATCTGAAAGAGACAGTTAGTTATAGACTCCTTACCTTAGTATAATACCCCAGGAATACGAACCCCGGAGGAGGGTCTGCGAATCAAGTTCACACCAGAAAGTCCTGGAGGACTGAACAGGCGAAATAGCCGTCCCTCCGGACTTAGCTGTACAGGCAGTATTGTCTGGTTGAACGTGTGCAAGGATGCCCACGTAGCTGCCTGACAGATGTCAAGGATTGGGACTCCACATGCCAATGCAGCAATTGCTGCTGTAGCTCTAGTGGAATGAGCACATAGCCACACTGGAGGTTCCTTTTTCACTAAAGCATAGCAGATCTTTATGCAAAGGACAATCCATCAAGAGATGGTACCCTTTTGAATGGCCCAACCTTTCTTCGCACCTACATAGCCAACGAAGAGTTGATCATTCACCCAGAATTCCTTTGTGCGGTCAAAGTAGAAGGATAGCACATGTTTTGGGTCCAGATGGTGGAGTATATCCTCCTCCTTATAATGGTGTAGAGGTGAGAAAAAGGTGTCCAATGTGAAAAGTTGAAACCACTTTAGGAAGGAACGAAGGCCTCGTCCTAAGCACCACTTTGTCCGGATGCACAGAGAAGAAAGGGGGCTTAAAACTAGAGCTTGAAGGTCACTCACTCTGCAAGTAGAGGTGATAGCAACAAAGACAGCAGTCTTCAGAGTGAGGAGCCTGAGAGGACAGTTGGGAAAAGGCTTGAAGGGAGAACACATAAGATAAGTTTAAACAAGGTTCAAGTCCCACTGGGGCATTATGAAGGGAGAAAGAGGAAAGAGATGAATAATGTCCTTAAAGAATCTCTTTACAATATCAGACCTGAAAAGGCATGAATGATCTGGTAGCCGAAGGAAAGCAGAAATAGCTGCAAGGTAGCCTTAAGAATGCCCAGAGCAGAGCCCTGATGGGCTAAAGAAAGAAGATACAGAAGGACCGCTGAAATTGGGGCAGAGAGGGGATCCATAACCTTTGCTGCGCACCATGCCACAGACTTGTTCCATTGACAGGCGTATACCGGGACACTTGGCTGCCAAGATGACATTACAGACTTCGGGTGGAAGGTCATGAGCTTTGAACTGTCGCTGCTCAATCTCCATGAAAGGAGGTGGAGGACAGACAGGTTTGGGTGAAGAACAATCCCCTGCTGCTGAAACAGAAGATCCTGCCGAAGGGGCAGTCTGATCGGAGGATCGATGTCCATCCTCAGGAGCTTTGGTACCATACACTTTGTGCCCAGTCCAGAGCCACCAGAACAACTTAGGCCCAGTCGTGCTTGATCTTCTTCAGCACTCGGGCAGAAGAGGTACAGGCGGAAAGGCGTTCGGGAGACCACGACTCCACTCGCGATGAAAAGTGTCACTGAGCGAGTGCCACCTTGGAAATTCACACATATTCACATTCACTTTCAGAACTGCTGATATTGTGCATTCTCTTCGGTGGTGAACAGACCTAATCAATGCTCTCCCCATCGTTGAAAGAGATCTTGCACCACCTTCGAATGAAGATGCCATTTGTGATCCACCAGGCACCGACGACTAGTTCGTCCAACCTGGCATTCAGAGAACCAGCAAGGTGATGAACCACTAGGGCTATGCCCTGATGTTTCACTCACGTCCAGAGGGAAAGAGCCTCCTGACACAGTGTCCACGACCCCACCCTCCCTGTTTGTTGCAGTACCACATGGAGGTGGTGTTGTCGGTGAATACCTGCACCAGTTTCCCTTTGAGAAAGTGAAGGAATGCTTTCAGAGCCAGGCAGATTTCCTGGAGTTCCAGCAGGTTCATATGGAACCCAGACTCCGCAGGAGACTAGATGATCTCTGCCTCTCCCAGATGGCCGCCCCATCCCAGAAGTTATGCATCTGTCACCACTGTTAGATCTGGTTGGGGAAGGGAGAGGGACCTGCCTCTGACCCAAGCTTGGTTCTTCAGCCACCACTGCAATTGTGTTGCAGTTCCCTCCGAAATCTGGACATAATCGGAAAGAATCCCCTGATGGTGCCCCCACTGATACTTCAGGTCCCACTGCAAAGCCCGCAAATGCCACCTGGCATGATCCACTAGCAGGATGCACCACCACAGCGCAGGATACTACCTCTTCTGTAGCCACGGTAGGGGGAGAAAGCATGACAGTGTTCAGACCACTGGTATCACCCAGGTCCTCTCTCCAGTCCGGTTCTCCCAGCTGGTCTACTTAAGGGTGGAGCGACTCCTTCCAGTCCTCATCACCACCTTCTGGGTGGTAGGGAACACCAGGGATGAACAGAGGAACAAAAGTACCCTCTGGCGACAGATCTGATGGTGATGAGGTTGGTCCGCATCAGGGTTCATCTCAGGGGTGAGGAATGGGACGGCGTCAAAGGCACTTTACCCCGACCGGCTCCGCGAGGCCCAAAGACATGCCAGCGGTGTTGGACTGCCCAAAGACGAGGTGGAGGGCCTCGTAGAACTTATGAAGCTTGGCAGGAGGCTCTCCAGCTCCCGGATATGGGGGGAGGTACGGAGTTGTCCCTGAAGGAGGCACTGGAGATGGAGCCTTTGAGCTACGATGCTCTTGGTCCCTTGTTGGGTCAACTGATTGATGGGGAGAAGGCAAAGAGCGCAGTGCTTCATTGCCTTCTTGTGTTTCGACTTACCCAAAGACTTCGATGATTTGGAGTGCAAAGAGGTGTGTGAGCTCTGCAAGTGGCCTAAAGACATTCCTCTTAAACTAGACCGGAAACGACCTCCAAGAGCTTTCGGTACTACTTAGGATTCATGCCCCGGCAGTCGGAGCATGGCTTCGGTCATGGTTGTGCTCCAGACACAATAGGCACATGAGGTGCGGGTCCGTCACAGACATCAACCTGTGACAGGACTCGCAAGGCTCGAATCCGGTCTGACGGTGGGACATCCCTCGTGCACCAATTGTCGAAGACTCAAAAAAACAGTTGACAAAACATTGAAAACGTTTAGTCAAAAAGTGACTAAAGGGGTAGCTAGGCTGGTGCGGAAGAAGAAAGAACTGACGTCAGCACGCAGGGGAGGCATCTAAGTAGACACCGCAACATCATCTCGGCAACCACAACGCCGACACCTGCTGACGCACATGGGTACTGATAAGAAAAAATTCTCCATATCCAGTATGAGGTTGGGGGTAATTCTAAGGTAAGGAATCAATAACTAATTGTCTCTTTCAGATAAATAGAACAGGAGACGAAGAAGAAGGGGAAAATATACCCAGGAAAAGAAGAACAAGAAGATTTTAATGGAGAAAAAAGCAGGTAAACAACCAGATAAATAATAAAGAGGAACACTAAGAATAGGAATATAAAAGTTCCTATTTAAAAGAGGAAGCACTTACCTGCTCTTTTTCGAATTTGGAAGAACTCCGGCTAGATCGAAGCTGACATCCTTCAGGAGTTGGGGAAAGAGCCCTCTGAATTAAGAAAACCTAGAGGGAAAGAAAACAACCAAGTCAACCCAACGAGAGACTAAGAATCTAGGGCCAGAATAGTAAAATACCACTTGAATTCTTAATAACTCACAGTAATGCACAGCATATGCAGTAATACACACTGATATACAGCCAGTTCCCACGTTTATCAGTACATAGTACTGTCAGGCCTTTTCCCAGATCCGTGAAGTTTTTACATGGTTGGAAAATAGGAAGAGTATGAGAGAGTGAATGGTGAAGAGGGCGCACCCGCATGAAAGGAATGATTGAAAACTTGTAAATAAGAATTGTGCTATAGTTGTTGTCGTGCCTTGTTTCAGCAAAATATGTTTTGGGTGCTGCTGTCGGAGAGGTGCTCGGCTGGAAGAAAGACAGCCTGCCCCTCCCGAGGGAAGCCCCAGTTTTGATATGTATGTTAAACATGGTCTTACACCAATTTTGTTTAATACTTTATGGCATAAGTCCGCAAGTGATAATACTGACTTACAATGGCCTCTAACGGGGTCGTTCGATGAGAAAAAGATTAATTACTTGCAAAGTAAAATGTTTATGAAGAAAAGCCGCCAGTCGATGTTTGACTCCTTGAACCTATGGTTGAAGGAGGCTAAACGGCGACGGATAAGGGAAGAGAAACTGGGAAAGATTAAATCTGGGCAGACTGTAACCCAAAAAGCCATAGCTTATGATAAAGGAAAGGTAGAGGAAATTATTGCCCAACTGGACAGGCAGTTCCGTTTGGAAACGGATAAAAGTTATGTGGCCCGACCCAATACTGGAGATGAGATCGAGGATTTATTAGAAGCTCGTCCGCCTCCTCCTTACGCTCCACAGGGTTTATATACAGCAGTGCCCTTGGCCCGAATAGATCACCCCGGGGCTGCATTGGTCATTAAGGACCCTATGGGAGCAGCGGCTATGGCCCCGCCTGATGGGTCTGTATGGAGTGCGCTGCTTCCCCCTCCCTCGCTCCAACCAACTACCTCACCCTTGATTTCGTTACAACCAGACTCAGTCGTCCCTTGCACTTTGCACCCAGTATTTCTCTCTCCTCCGGCGCGAAGCGCTATAGATCTTTGAGCTTTGGCTACCTTAGATACCACGCCAAAGCGTCTTGGGTCTGATTTGAGTGATCAACGGATTTTTACCAGATCTTCGTTAGGTATGGAAGAAAGGAGGGCTATAGTAAATCAGGCGTCCCAATGGATGCGGAATACCATTTATACAATGGAGGACATATGGAGCACTATGAAAGATTTTGAACCCGTTGCTCAGCAACTGGCTTTAGAAAATATGGCGATCCGATTAATTTCGCTATGGGAACAGTGTTTTGAGGAAGGGTTCGCTCCTCAAATACTGAGGGATATACGAGATCGAGCCCACAAATTCCAATTGCAGTCTGATGAAGTATATCAGAATGTAGCGACTCTCTTACAGTTTCGAGAACGAATGCATCGGAAATGTGCTGATTGGGGAACCCAGAACCCTATGAGAGAGGTACATCCTCTCTTCTTTCCAGAATTACCTGAAATTAAGGACAACGAGGGCAATGTTACCAGAGCAAGGGTGGACGCAAGGCTTCAGGAACAATGGGTTTATACCCCTTGGAAACGAAGCGAGGTCCTTACATTGAAAGCCCAGCTCCCTGACCCCCGTAAGAATCCCACAGCTTATTACAAGGAATTGTCAGAGGCTGCCAATTCCGCTATTATGACTATAGCAGACATTGAGTTATTTTTTGGCCTTTTGATCCCGGTTGATATTTGGAGACAGATATATGATACAGATCACGCTCCCGAACTAGGGGGACGTTGGATCAACTGAAGACTTGGGATAAGGAACGAAAGCCTGAAGAGAAACCGCGAGATGAAATTTTAGCAGTACCAGATAAAATTATTACATTTATGCAGACCCTCCTCCCTCCTAAGAAAATAGATTGGGATAAGTTAGCAGCGTGTAAACAGAAGAAGGATGAGAGTGTGTTGGATTTCTTCACCAAGTTTGAGAAAACATTCATAGATTTTAGTGGGCAGGATTTATCCACTGATGGGGGAATAAGATTGTTTGTAAATAGATTTGTGACAAATTTGTTACCAGAGATTATGTCTCGCCTCCAGGCAGCTGAGAGTACGTGGACTACGGCCACCCCGTCCGTGATCCTCAGTATGGCTCAGTATTATGAGCATCGAGAAAATGAAAGTAAGGAAAGGACTGAAAAGAAGACGTAAGATTTAAAGACTAGAGTCTTGTTGCAGCAAGTTAGTAGAGGACAGAATGCGGGACGAGGTGGGCGTGGTTCCTTCCAAAGGGGAATAGCTGCAGGCAGAGGAAGAGGAGGTCCCCCAAATATTGGCTTTAATCAATGCTCATATTGTAAGCAGGAGGGGCATTGGAGGGCAGACTGTCCTTTGTTGTTGGCAAGAAACGGCCCCAGTAGGGGACGAGGATGGGGCCGGTGAAATATCGATCGAAGTAGCATGCGAAGGGAAGAGGAGCATTCTCGAAAAAACTATTTTGATAGCCCACAAAATAGGCAGTACTAGAATGAGAATTATAGGGAAGACGGGTACGACGGACAAGACTATGCATGAGACAGCCAAGGACAGAGAGGGGGCCACATTACAGTACCAGTTGACCAAGAGAGACCTTATGTACAAGGGGAACTGTTGGGTGCATCAGGAAAATTCCTATTGGATACTGGAGCAATGAATAGTTCAGTTGCTCATACAATGGTCCCAGGGGCTGCTCTGTCTGGCCAAAATAATGTATCAGTAGGATTCTCTGGAATACCTGTGGTAAGCCCCGTTTCTAAGCCTTTGCCTTTCACTGTAGGTCCTATTTCTATACAGTCACCCTTTCTGTTGACATCAAATTGTGGTGAGAATCTTTTGGGTTTAGATATTTTAAAGAAATTGCATGCTCAGATTTATTGTTCACCGAATGGTGTATATTTGACGATGCAGAAACCTTCTTTGACGGACGCTCAATATTTTACAAAAAGTGAACGTCTTCCCCCTGAATTCTCTACAATTCCTCAGACACTGTGGGCTACAGGAGACACTGATGTTGGTCTGTTAAAGATAGCCCCGTGTCCATACCCTGAAACCTAATGCGCAGCTGCCTCACATTCCACAGTATAAAATTTCACCAGAAGGTGAACGGGCTATGTTAAACATTATTCGCAACCTTATTCAAAAAGGGGCAGTGGAAGCAACAGTGGCGAATACTTGTAATAGCCCGATTTTACCGATTCTGAAGAAAGCCCCAGTTGATGGTAGACCAGATTATAAAAACACATATCGTTTTGTGATTGACCTTCGAGAGGTTAATAAAATAGTGGTTCCACAGTATCCAGTGGTACCCGATATAACTGCTATTTTGACTATGATTCCTTCCACAGCTCAGTATTTCTCTGTGATAGATCTGAAGAATGCCTTCTTTAGCATCCCGATTCATCCAGATAGCAGGCATATCTTCGGATTCTCATTGGCTGGCCGAAGTTTTAGATTTACACGCGCTCCCCAAGGCTATACTGAAAGTCCTAGTATTTATAGCCAAGCCTTAAAAGCAGTTCTTGCTGGATTAGTTTTAACAGCCAGAAATACCATTATTCAGTATGTAGATGATATTCTAGTGGCCTCTGATACTATAGAGGGATGCAAAGAGGCTACGATAAAATTGCTACACCATTTGGCTAAGAAAGGAAATAAAGTGTCCCTTTCTAAATTTCAATATTGTCGACAGGAAGTGACCTGCTTAGGCCGTTTTCTGTCGAAAGCGGGGAGGCGATTAACTCCTAAACGAATATCTGTTATAACTAGCATGTCTGTACCTCGTACTCAACGTGATGTTCGTGCTTTTCTTGGAATAACCTCTTACTGTCGTCAATGGATTCCTACCTATTCACTTCTCTCTAAACCCTTGTTGCAATTGACAACCAAAGATTTGCATGAACCCCTGCCCTGGACGGATGAATGTCAAGAAGCCTTTGAATCTGTAAAGTCTGCTCTTTGTTCTGCACCTGTGTTGGGAACTCCAGATTACCGGAAACCTTTTTCACTTTATGTGCATGAGGTAGACGGTTGTTCATTATCAGTGTTAACACAGACTTTTGGTGGAAAACAGAGACCCTGTGCATTTTTCTCTTCAGTTTTAGACACTGTTGCACAAGCCCTCCCAAGTTGTCTGAGGGCCACTGCTGCAGTAGGGCTGGCCATCCGACAATCAAAAGGAATATTTCTGAACACTGATCTCACAGTCATGGTACCGCATGCTGTGGATATCCTTTTAAACAGAACTAAGACCCAGCACCTGACAAGTGCCAGATTGACAGGATATGAATTGACATTATTTGCCTCTCACATTACTATTAAAAGATGCACTACTTTGAATCCCGCCACATTATTGCCTCTCCCTGAGAAAGATGAAAGAGTTGATGTACATTATTGTGTATTTAGAACGGAAGAAGAAACAAAGGGGCGTGTAGATTTAACTACAACCCTTTACTTGAACCAGACGGGGAATTGTATGTGGATGGCTCTTGTTTTAAGTTACCAGATGGCACTGCAACAGCTGCATATGCCATTACCACTTTGAAGACGGTAGTAGAAACCGCAAGGATTTCACACCACTCAGCCCAAGCAGCTGAACTAATAGCTTTGTTGAGAGCCTGTGAATTGAGGGAAGGTCTGAGGGTGAATATTTTTACAGACAGCCAGTACTCCTTTGGTGTTGCCCATAGTTTTGGGAGGCTGTGGAGGGAGCAGGGTTTCTTTACTACGCATGGCCAGAAAATTCAACATGGTCCCTTGATTGATCGATTACTCTTTGCTTTAACCCTACCAAAGAAGTTGGCCATTATTAAATGCAGTGCTCACAAGAAGGTTGTAGATTCTACTGGAAAGGGGAATGCCTTTGCAGATTCAGTGGCAAAGGAAACGGCTCAGGCTAAAGGAAGTCCCATGTTTCTTAGTACATCTGCCCGATGGACCACCGAAACATCCCTTTTTGATAATATCATTGAAAGTGTAAAAGAGTTACAGAAGGAAGCGACTATTGAAGAGATGCAGAAGTGGGAACGGGAGATTGGGAAACTAGATGAGAATGGAAGTTGGATAGACCGATCTGAGAAGCAGCGATGGTTGCTCCCTAATGCATTGGTACATGAAGTAGTCACCATGGCGCATGGCCCAGCCCATATCAGTGCTAAAGGAATTAGTGTAGCATTAGACCCAGTATGGAATAATACAAATATTTCCAAAATAGCTGCTCACATTGTTAAATATTGCCCGGTGTGTTTACGACATAACCCTGGAGATAGAGAATCTGTTTTGAGTGGCAATTTTGCCCCGCCATCCTTGCCTTTTGAAGTCATACAGATAGATTACATACAAATGGAACGTGTAAATAATCTGAAGTATGTATTGGTGGTGGTATGTGCTTTCAGTAAATGGGTCGAGGCCTACCCCACCAAAGATGCCACTGCAATTGCCACTGCCAAGGTCCTAATCAAGGAATCTTTCCCTAGATATTGTTTGTCCCGAATTATCTGGTCGGACAACGGGCCCCATTATAATGCCTTACTTGTACAAACTGTTTGTGATGGATTGAAAATAAGGCAAAAGTTCCATGCTGTTAGACACCCACAATCAGCGGGCTTGGTCGAAAAATATAATGGTATTCTGAAGCTCAAGATGGCCAAAATCTGTGTAGATACCAGATTAAAGTGGCCCAATGCCCTTCCATTAGCCTTATTGTCCCTTAGAACGACTCCTCATTCTAGACCCGGCCTGTCTCTGTATGAGGTGATATTTGGCCGTCCCGCAAATGTGTGGGGAGTCTTTTAGGGATATTGATTATCTGTTGATGACAGATTACCTTTATGCTTTGACTAAAGATCTGCGTTCTATTCATCAACAGGTATCGGACACATTGCAGCCAATACTGGAGGGTCCTGGACATCGTTTGGAGCCCGGCCAGTGGATACTGGTGAAAAATTATCAACGGACATCGAGTTTGGAGCCCAGGTGGTCAGAGTCCTATCAAATCCTCCTGGTCACGAGGACGGCGGTGAAGGTGCATGGCCGCAAACACTGGATCACGTGAGCCACGTCAAGCGCCTCCCACTGCTCCTGCCTTCTGATCGGCAGGACAAAGACGGAGTGCCGAGTCAGGAAGGAGAGTTGATCCAAAGCTTTGTGGACTTTTCGGATGCTCGGGAAAAAGGGCAATCAGGTAAAGTGTTGCCTGAAGGGGAAGGTGAGATAGCTCAATCAGAAGCGACTGCCAGTCCCGAGGCATCACAGGAGGTGACCGAGTCTGTTACCCATGCCACTGAATTGCTTTCTGACCAGGAGCAACCTGGCCGTTGTCGATACGATCTGCGGCCCCGAAAACAGTGCGGTACCCCACTCTCTAATGGAATGAATTAGATCAAGACTTTGTGATGAAAAACTTTGAGTAGAGAGATTGGGGTGCTGAGCGAGACACTGGACTGAACTCGCAGAGAGCTTGGAACTTTGTGCAATAAGGCTCTGTTCAGAAAGAAAGACTGAGTTAAGGGCCGCAATCGTGCTTTTGGAATCTCAAAGTTTGCTTTTCCTTGGATGAGAGATAAGGGTCTGCCTGTGAGGCTCTAAAAAAAAAAACGGACACAGGGAGAAGATCCCTTAGTGGGAAGAAGAAACCCTCTGGTGGTGCATGTGCTTTGTGGATACACAGATTAGTTTTGGACTTTTAGCAAGGGACCGAGATAGATTTGGACTTTTAGAGAGTATGTTTCCCTTTGATCGATTTATGATGGAAGATGAACGACCACTTGCCCCTCGGCGCCATATTCATAATATGCAACTGTTTTCCTGATGGCCCACCAGAGTGAAGGTGGCATTCGTTGCTTTTATTGTCATAATTACTGTAATAATGATGTGTGTGTTTGTATATTTGGAGTTTCAGCATCCAGACATTGTTGAAAACTACTCCTGCCCCAGAGGAACACCTCTTTTACTCTCTGCCTCCGCACAAGGCTAGGCATAGGGAAACTTATTCAAAGAATGTTTTTATTGAAATGTTGCATCAGACCCTCAGTACCACAAACAAAACAAATTGCTGGGTTTGTGGTTTGTTACCGTCAGTCATGCATCAACATGAGTTATTCATCTCCCTCCCTTTGTCGTATTTACCCAGTTGTGAAGCATGGTGCAATTGTTATCGTTGATGTATTCACACTATGTTGCAAATCCCAAAATATATTCTGAAAGGGATTATGAAGCCATTTTAAAATATATAGAGCGACACCAAGTATTTGATGCTGAAGAGAATGAAGGTCAAGGTTCCTTAGATCCAAACGCCTGTATGAATGTATATACTGATTCCAAAAATGATACCTGGTTGCAGGAAGAAATGCAGGATTTTGAACTTTTTAATTCTACTTTGTTTTTTCAGCATTTCAAGGAACGCAATGTTACCAATGATAGAGCCCTGCCAATCCCATAATTAATTAATTCTACCTCCCTGTTTTGTATTAGGGGGCGAGGTCACATTAAGGTAGGGAGTAGTACCTGTAATTACACCTATACATTGCAGACCGACAGTACTCCCCCGATGATCACTCCCCCGAATGTATATTTTGTGTGCAGGGAAAATGCTTATACTTGGCTTCCTCGACGATGGGCAGGACGGTGTTATCTGTCCTTCCTTTATCCCCCTGTGTATATTGCCCCTTCCGATTACCATAGGACTCATCAGCTAACGAAGAGAGAGATAGAATCTAATCGGACGATTAGGAGCTATGATACTGATAGTACTGATCAGACAGATACCTCGCTGCAGCAGTTTGAAGACATTTCAAAGGGCCTGGTCCCATTCTGGGGTCCGATTTATAATAGTAGAAATATAAGGCTCTTGTCTAGAATTGTGGAAAATATGGTTCAAACAACGACCGAGATTTTGACCAACCTCACCGTTGAGCTTCAGGCTACGAGGCTTGTTTCTCTTCAAAATCGGATGGTGCTAGACGTCATCCTGGCAAATAGGAGTGGAGCTTGCCGCGTGATCGGCAGCTCTTGTTGCGTTTTTATTCCCGATTCGGCCACTACCATACATCTCGCAATTAAAAAATTACATCGATTAGCTAGCGAGCTTCATGTAGAGGACGGTACTTGGTCCCTCAGTGGATGGTTCTGGGGCATCCTAGCTATTTGGGGTTGGAAGATATTCATGATCTTGGCAGGAGCATTTGGGATTATTTTCATCCTCTTGTTTATGCCTCCAATGTGGCCCAGCATGTTGTACCTTTTGTGCCAATAAGATAACGTCTGCTCTGACCCTTTCTCAACAGGAAAAAGTAGAGAAACAAATGATCCAGAAGGAGGTAACAGACCTCATGCAGATCAATGAAGGGGTGTTTGTAGAGTGATGTAGTTATATTGGCCATAGTAGGACAAAAGGGCCGTCTGTTGGGATATAAAATTATATATATATATTCATGATTGGCCCACTATGTACCATATAACCGCGTATGCGTATGAATAATCGCATAGTATTATACTATATATGTTAGCTCTATGATAGATTCATGTAGGCCCATTTAGACCTATTGATATAACTAGGGCCACTTTGTTTCGTTTCCCTTCATTCATGTACTGTTTCCCAGAAGTCACATGGGTTAGCTCTTGGTACGAAACCATGCTGAAGCACTCAGTCTTCTTCTGTGTTCTTTTGTGTGTAGCTCAGGGAAACCCAAGGTCGCACCTGCCCCTCTTGTGGGATGTGGGCATTCTAGCAGAGCCCGTTCCTGTACTCGCCAGGTTTTAGATAGACGAGAGGGTACCTCACTGACCTGCCCCCGGAATAGCTTCAGCTTAGCTACTAGCAATTAGTGGTGCCTTATATGAGTTTTCCTGCTGGCTTACTGACAACTTGTGTTTTCCTTGTAGGGTGTTAACCTGAATGTGTGAAAACGTATATATGCTTTGTATCACATGTATTTCATCAGTCTCCTCTGCGCACCTCCAAGGGTTGTGTAGTCCCAGGCTCCCCTGACAGGGCTTGTATTTGATTGAATAAACGATTCGACCTTCTCCATTGCCGATTGCCTTATTATTCCTTTATGTTATATATGGGCTATTGGTAAGTATAGTCCGGCCTTGTAAAATTTTGGTTCCTTCAATGCATCTACCCATCCATCCATCCACCCATCCTGCATCCATCATTCATGCATCCATCCACCCATCATGCATGCATCCATCCATGCACCCATCCACCCACCCATCCACCCAACAATCATTAATGCACCCACCCTGCATCCATCCATCATTCATGTATTTTTATGACCATATAACTTGCACACAGCTTGTCAGTGTTCAATACCAGTATCGAACCTTGTACTCCAGCACCAATGATACATGATTAATATTAATTGTTTTTAAAACATGTATTTATTCGACACCAATTTCACACCTTAGTCGGAACATCATTTTTATTTGTTTTTTTAAACATCTATTTATTTAACACCAAAGTCATGTATATATTTTTATGGCTCGATAAGAGGCTCAAACCTGGTTTCACAGCACCAAAGTTGGCCGCGCTAACCAGTCAGATCACATCCTCTCCCCTTTGGTGTGCCCCTGCAGTCTTGATGGTACATATTCACACCAAAGTCATGTATACATTTTTACAAATTCGTGCCGTGAAATAAACGGATGACCTGGAATAGACGCACACATTTCTGCAGCAGATGCTTTAACACACTGAACTATCTCAAGTCATTTGAGCTTGCGGAGTTAATGTGTGTCTGAAAGGGTAAAAAGAACCGTGCCAAGGAAGTGCGTCTAGGTCCAAAATAACTGTCTATTCGCTACTGGTTAAATTTCTACGCAGACGACCTTTGACATATGTACGTGGCCAAAAGCAATATATTAAATTGCATTTGCTTACAGATTAGACTATTGATTAAAGAAACAACTAATTCTGCGTCCAGCACTCATTGCAGGACCCGGGCTATAGTATTGACCAGCCAATCCTGGCGCTGTATGCAGCGCCAGGATTGGCTGGGGGGCACCATGATTGCTCGCCCAGTCGTCCTGTGCAACCCCGGGGGCTGCGGCCCGCCCCCTGGTCCTCTCTCTAAGGGGACCTGCAAAGGGGAAACAATCTGCGCATGCGCGGGCTAGTTTCTGCCCAAAAATCCACTTGCGCAGCTGCAGCAGGCCCAGGTCCCCCCCCCTACCACTGCGCACTACGGAAAAGTCGGGTGTCTCCCAGATTCCCAGCCGGCGGGTAGCGCGATTATTTTAATATTTTCATTTGTATTTTAGTGAGGACGCAGTGGGTCCATGGGGCTTAGTGGGGCTACGCCCCTACGCCCCAATGGACGCACCGCGCCTGCTAAGGAAGTCCAGAAGGAAGGGTCACCATTTGTGGGTGCATATATATTCAAAAGTGAAAGTGGGACACCATTATCCACGAGCTTAACAAAAACCCATCTACCCGTTTTATCAGTGTAATGCGTTATTGCCTTAGCCGAAAGGGATTTACGAATAAGTGTAGAAACTCCATTTCTCTTGCCATCTCCCGGGGAAAAGAAGACCTCTCCCACCCAATTTCTCTTCAACTTTGCGGATTCTTCAGCTGATAAATGCGTCTCCTGTATGCAAGCAATATCAGTATTGAGCTTGGCCAAGTGCGTCTAGACCCTCTGTTGTTTGATTGGTGAGTGCAAACCCTTAACGTTCCATGAAACAACTTTTAAAGGCATACTCTAACAATGTAAAACTGTAGCAAAAGCCAATAAAGATGAAATCTTAACCTAAGTAGACTGTAATCAACATCAATCCAACTGTATATAAAAAGAAATACTTGAAAACATATGGTAAAAAGGAAAAGAAAGAGAGAAAGATAGAGAAAAGATAGTTTAGAAAGATCCCATGAGAGTGAACTAAGAAAGGATATTGGAAGGAGAAAATGAGGAGAAGACCATGAAATATGAGGAAGATTAAAAAGAGGGATCAGAACAGATAATAGAAAGATAATGGGTGGGGAAATAGACTTACATAACATCCAAAACATAGAAGGGACGGAGGGGTGGCGGCCACACAGAACAATGACGTGTCCAAAGCTCAGGAAGGAAGGCGAACAAAGAAGACTGCATCAACGGACCCAGAAACATGAAGAAGGACGTAGCAATCAAACAGAAACCTGTGGGAAGCAAAAAGAGAGCAATATATAAGCGAAAATAGAAACATAGTAAACTGCTTCTGCAAGTTAATAAGAGAGACAAAATATCAATACAGGAGCAAAGACAGTAAGAGAGAAAGAAAAAGGGGGACTCATGAAATTAATTGCAAATAATCATTTAAAACTGGATGAAGAAGCAGTGTCCATTGTGTCAAAGTTATGGGCATAAAGAAAAGTCTTCAACTTCAGTGGATCATAGTATGTAATTGTGTTATTATTGAAGGTCACCTTGAAAAGACAGAGGTGAAAGAGACCATAACGTGCTCCCATTGAGCGAAGCTGTGGTCGGAGAGCCAGAAATTCCTTCCGACGATCTGTAGTCAATTTGGCGTCATACTGAGAGAAGTAAATGGATTTTCCTAACCAAGTAATGCGATTTATGACTCTAGCTGCCGATATGACTTTCAGTAAATCAGTATATTCAAGAAAGTAGAGGATCACACTCCTTGGTTTTTTTGAAGACGAAACCGACATCCCACCAGGTAGAGGACCCAAACGATGAGCTCTCTGTATATTTAAACTAGTGTCTTCTGGTAGATTGAGGAATTTTAGCAGAAAGGACTTGAAAAAAGCAATTGAGTCAGACCCCTCTGTTCCTTCGGGAAGGCCATGAATGCGAAGGTTATTCCTCCTATTTCTGTTTTCCAAGTTTTCAATCTGTTTATGAAGGCCAGATATTTGTGCGCATAAAGAGTCTACCTTGGAAGCAGAGGAACTAAGGGAGGAAACAGTTTGTTCTAATAAAGTAACTCGTTCATCTACATTGGACCATTTGTCAGAGAACATCTGCATTGTAGATTTAGTTTCCTCAATGAAAGGGTGTAGGGCCCTGATTTCTTTCAGTAGATTATCCATGGTGACCGAGGTGGTTTGTTTAGGTGGAGAAGGGGGGTCTTTCTTCAGTCTTTTAGTTGATCCTTTGGTAGTAGAAGGCATCGAGGAAGTAGAAGATGTGTTCGAGCCTTTAGATGTGGCGTCTGAGAGTTCTTCCATTGATAAACACTGGTATCGCGAACTTGTATGAAGCAAGAACTTGCGTGGTGAAGGGGTAGATGTGTTCGAGTTCTTAATTAACCTGCCCATAAAGGAAGGTAGTGCAGCAAAGTGAAGCAATGAGGAGTAAATAGAAATGTAAATATGTAAATTACAGCAACCGAGACAGCATTTACGTAACATGAAGAAATAAGCAATGCAGTGTGCAAAATGTCAACCTAGCAATAAACCCCATGTTAACACTGAAGTTCAAGGTGAAAGACAATGTTCAGTTATATAGGGAACAGTAGCAGGAAGCAGGATAACGAAACATCACAATAACTGCATATTACGTCTAACATAACGTTTCACAGTGAGGGAGAGAAACACAAGCCAGCTATAATTGATAAAGCCCAAGATACATTGTTAAATGTATAGCAAAGATGGCAAAGCAATTAGAGAGATGGTAGCAAAAAACAACAATCATAAAAGGAATGGGTTATTACATAGCACAATGCAGAGTTGGAAAACAAAATGCATTCAATGCCTTATTAAAAAGACCATTAGCTTGAGGGCAGAATAGTCCAAGAAGTTGTTGAAATTATATGGCCAACAGTATCATAAAGACTATTTCAGCCTATGTTAGTGATGAAAAAGTCATAGCCATGTAGACAAGTATTGAGTCTCACTTAAGGGTTGAGATAATATTCCATCCTGAAGAGAAACATGCATATAGGCTGGAGCAAAAACAATCCACAATGGGGCGTGGCCAAGATGGCGGAGTGAGGAGACGCTTTCGCCCGGAGCTCCCGACCCGATCCGGGCCCTGAGCCTTCTGTATAGCTTGTTCTCCCCCCCATCGGCATAAAACCGGTTGGGGACGGTGCGGGAACCGGTCAGGCTGTGCTAGATCCGAAGTCCAGCTCTGGAGTGGCCGGGGGCCCGTAGTCCGGACCGCGGCACGGAGCGACGCCAAGACTGGAAGCGAGGACGGATAGCGGCCTAGCCGGGGTTGGGCTGAGCTCTGTCCTCGAAGCTTGCCGAAGTCAGCGGTGGTGCAGTGGAAGGAAGTAGGGGGCACACCTGGGTGCCGCGACGGTGCTGGGAGGCCCTGAGAAGCGCCTGCTGTCCTCAGGGACGAGCCGCCCCTGGTTGTTGGTCCCGTCGCAAATCGAGGTCGCGGCTACGGCCTGGCTGATCGGAGGCTCTGCAGGCCGGAAGGGCAGTGTCGCTGGAAGCGTAGGCGGACCAAGGGCCGCAGCGACGAGGATTGGAACCGGGACCCTCCAAGGACTGCTCCGGAGGCGTCTGCTCCTGGGGACGAACGGAGAGACGCCCGGAGGCTGCGCCATCACCAGAAGGGGTGCATCAACTTGCACAGGTGTGAAGAGCCGCCATAGTTGCTTTTGGTGGTAGTGACGAAACCGGCGGACTACGGTGGGGCGTGGTGCCCTTGAGAGCTACGCCGCGGATGGTCGGCTTGCCGTAGACGACGACAGCCGTCGCCGAAGGAAAAGCCAGGTGCGAGGGCTTGGATTGCAGAGGTTGCGGAAGGGTCCCTGCACTTGCTCGCTGTGCGGCCGAGGGCGGATAGTGGTGCCCGGGCCACAGAGGTCATTCCCAGACTCGGGGGGTTCGGGTGGAGCACCCCGCGGTGGAGGACTGAGTCATCATAGCAAGAAGAGGCAGGTGGGGCCAAGGCCCGGGTGTCTGGCCGGTGCGGTGCCCGTACTCTGCGGAGCGGCCTTGGGGACAAGATGGCGAGCCAGAAGGGCAATAAACGGAACGACCGCACGCTCCCCGAGATGCTTGGCAGGTCTCAGACCAGAGGAGACAGAAATCAACTGTCGCCGAACGCGGCGAGTGGCTCTCACACAGCAGGAGGCGGTGAACCCCCGGTCACCAGATCCTTCTTGGAGTCACTTTTTGGCACACTGAGAGACGATTTTCAAACGCTGAAAAAGGAGGTGGCCGGGGAGGTCCGCGAAATCCGAAGAGAAGTGGACGGACTAGGTGAGAGGGTGGCCACGGTGGAAAGCTCCACACAGAGACAGGACGAGGAAATCGCGCAGCTACAACAAGAAGTGTTGCGATTGAGGGACCAACAGATGGACCTCCAGGCCCATAATGAAGACCTGGAAAACCGCTCTCGGCGGAATACCATCAGGGTCCGGGTAGTGCCATCGACGGAAGAGGGGACGGATGTGGCGGAATACCTAAGGGAGCTCTTCAGAGACATATTGGGTGAAGCGGCGGACTTTCCGGTACGGATTGATAGAGCTCATCGAGTGGGCCCTCGGAGGCGCGCAACAGCCCCTCCTCCGGACATATTGGCCTTTCTTCCTGTTTTTCCACTGAAAGAACGGATCATGGCGGAGGCCCGGAAAAAACCCTCGATGACGTTTTGAGGACACCCCGTGCCCTTATATCAGGACCTGTCTGTGATCACCCTCCAAAAGCGGAAAGCGTTCAAAATCGCAACAGACTTCTTGAAACAGCAGGAAACGCCTTATTCCTGGGGTCATCCTTTCTGCCTTATTTTGAGGTGGAACGATGTGCTGCATCAATTGAGGTCCCTACAGGACACGTGCGAAGTACTGGGGATCACCGCGGAAGAGGAGGTCTCAGCCACGCCACGCAGGAGACGCGCCACAGAGGATGGGTGGCGCAGGGTCTCGAGGCGCAGAACGTCAGCGGCATCCCAGCGTCCGAGCTCGCCTACCATCAGGGCTGATATGGCGAGCGCCATCCAAGAAGCCTCCAGAGATGCCGTGGTGCACGATGGTGTCGCGCTGACAGCGTAAGACTGCTCCGGGGGGAGAATGACTTTGCATCACTGTTCTTGCTGGCTAAGGGCCATGGAGGGTGGGGAGGGAGCAGAGGGGGGAAGGGTGTGGCTGGACATCCACTACGATATGTTACCAAAGACTTGTCCGGACAGGACAGGGCTGGGACAATTTCTCAGAGGGTGTTGGGGGTTTGGGGGTTTTGGGGGGGGAAGGGGTGGGGGGGAGTTGGGGCACCAAGAGGGGTGTGGGAGGAGGGGGAGTTGGGGAGTTGGGGGACAGGGGGGTTGGGAGTTGGGTAGGGAAAGGGGTGGGTACAGTCCGTTCAGTGTGATGATTCCACGATGCCTCGATGGGGAGCGCTGGGCAGTTGTGGCCCACAGACCCTCCCTCACTGCAAAGGATCCAATGCATGTTTCATTTTGTTTTGACTCTATATGGCGACCCTTAAGGTAGTGACCCTTAATGTTAAGGGGCTTAATAACCCTGTCAAGAGGAGGGCAGTCCTGTCCTTGCTAGAGAACACACAGGCTGACATTTGTCTTCTACAGGAGACCCATTTGCTTGCGTGGGACTGCCATAGATTACGATCCCGCACATTTCCCACGCAGTTCTTTTCTTCGTCCAACACCAAGAGGGCTGGGGTGGCGATATTGGTGTCTAACTCCTTTAGGAGGGAGGTACTACACAAGTTTGCAGAGCAGAAGGGTTAGACTCTTAGCGCATTGATTCAAACTAGGGGCCCTGACATTTACCATCGGGACAATTTACTGTCCGAATGAACATCAGGATAGCTTCTTTCAATCAGCATTAGTGGACATATTAGCATCCCCGGACAGGCACATAATTTTGGGTGGAGATTTGAATATGGTGGTTGACTCGGCTGTGGATAGGTCAGCCCAGCGTTCCCCACAGACAGGGGAAATGTCACAAGTAGTTAAATCCCAACTGATGGACCTGGATCTTCATGATCTTTGGCGCCACTTGCACCCCACAGATCGAGACTACTCCTCCTACTCTCACGCACACAAAACATACACGAGGCTGGATCACCTCATAGTTACCGGCCCAGTCCGTGATCTAGCTACGACGTCGGAGGTGGGGTTCATCTCTCTATCTGATCACGCGCCAGTCCCGGGGAGTTTCTATCTGCCGGCTGATCGGGCCCCCCGAGGGGTCTGGCGCCTCAGAGACGCTCTTTTACATAAGAAAACAGTTGTGCAAAGGGTTACGGCGGCGATCAGGGACTTCCAAACGCATAATGGCAACGCAGACACCGCGGTGGCGACGCAGTGGGCCGCACTTAAGGCGGTGGTCAGAGGGGAATTCATCGCGGTCTCCTCGGCGGAGAACAGGGAACGGAGACAGAAACGGGACGAGCTCACGCAAAAAGTCAGGGAACTGGAAGAGGTGCACCGCCGTACGGGGGCCCCTAGGATTTGGAAACAGCTGAAGGCGGCGAGGAAGCTCCTGTCATTCCTGGACATGGATAGGACGGTATATGCAGCACTACGACTGAAACACGCTTATTGCACAGGGGGGGACAGGTGTGGCCAGCCTTCTGGCGAACAAACTCAGGATGGCCCACGAACGCCATCGGGTGAAGGAGATTGCGGCGGGAAATGACGGGCTAGTCGTGGAGGATGTTCAGATAGCCGAGGCCTTCCGTCGATTTTATGCAGAATTATACACTGGGGAGAACCCGATGGCGCAGGAGTCGGAGGACTACCTGGACTCAGTCACCCTTCCGTCCCTAGAAACATCTCAAATTGAATATCTCGAAAGGGAGATAAGGGTCGAGGAGGTGATTGCTGCCATCTCCAGGCTTAAACATGGTAAGGCCCCTGGCCCGGACGGCTACACAGCGCTCTTCTACAGGACGTTCAGCGCCACGCTGGCCCCTATACTGACTACATTGTTTAATTCCTTCTCCGAACCAGGGGCGATCCCACCGGATCTCCTGCAGGCCACAGTTTCGGTCATACCTAAACCAGGGAAGGACCGAACCCAATGCAGCTCGTACCGTCCGATCTCCCTTTTGAACGTGGATTTAAAACTTTATACGGGAATTCTGGAAGCGCGCTTAGCGCTCCATTTGCCGGGTCTGGTGGAGTCGGACCAGGCTGGCTTTGTCCCCGGGAGATAGACGGTGGATAACACCAAGAGGGTAGTACATATTCTGGAGAAGGCTTCCCGGATTCCTGGAGAAAGAATGCTCCTATCGGTTGATGCTGAAAAGGCATTCAACCGGGTGCACTGGCCCTATCTGGAATGGGTTATGGCGAGGATGGGCATAGGTCAAAAATTTCGCACCCTGGTTTTTAATTGCTACCGGTTCCCGTCGGCGGTGGTGCGGGTCAATGGCTGTAGCTCTCAAAGGTTTGGCATTGAACGGGGCACCAGACAGGGCAGCCCACTGTCCCCATTCCTTTTCGCTATGTACATGGAGCCCTTCGCCCAGAGAATCCGGCAGAACCCGGACGCGATTGGAGTGAGGATGGGGGGATATACTCACACGGTCAGCCTCTATGCGGACGATGTGATTCTGACCTTAGAGGAACCGAGGCGTGCTCTGCCTGTGTGCATTGGCGAATTGGAGGCTTTTTAACGGGTGGCCGGCGGTTAAAATGACGGTCCTCCCGCAGATCTTATATCTATTCCGGGCCCTGCCGTTGCAGCAGCCTAAGGGCTGGCTCCAGCAGACACAGTCGGCTCTGTCCCGTTTTATTTGGCAAGGCCGCAAGCCTAGGATGAGGAGGGTTCTCTCCACGTTGGCACCGGAATCGGGGGGACTGGGGGTCCCAGATTTGCGCAAATATTTTCAAGCGGCGCAGCTGAGATACCTGGTCGAATGGAGCCGATGGGAGTCGGACAAGCACTGGTTGTTCCAGGATCAGGCGGTGGCAGGCCGTCCCTTACAAGAGGTGCCCTTTCTGCGTAGGGCTCATCGCCCCCGAATCTCTACGCGTCTTTTGTAACGCGGGTTCTGCTGAGGGTGTGGGATGCTACTAACAATGCACACGAGCTTACCACGTTCCCCGCTCCGTTTACACCTATTGCAGGCAACCCGGACTTCACTCTGGGGATTACCCAGGGAGCTTTTGCACATTGGTGTGCCGCCGGTTGCAGGACCCTCTTCCATGTGTACGGGCCGGACGGAGTTCTCCCTTTCCAGACTCTCAAGGAGGAATACGGTTTGGCTGAGACAGATAGGATGCACTACTGGAAGGTGCGACACTGGGCTTTGCAGCCACAGGTGCGTGAGCTGGCAGACAGGAAATTATTGCCGTATGAGAAATGGTTAGTGACGCGAGCCTCGGATACTAAGCTCATCACGGTTCTTTATAAAATGTTACAGCCTCCCCCCACACACTTTCATAACCTAGGTAGGGAACGCTGGAACAGGGAGCTGGGAAGAACACTGAGCCATAAAGAGTGGGACCAGATTTCATACCGCGCACGACACTCTGCATACCATATAGGACTAACTGAAACATTCACTAGAGTGTCTACATACTGGTATTACACTCCCGAGCGGTTGCATGAGATGGATAGACATATTGATAATACCGGTTGGCGGGAGTGTGGGCAACCTGGTACACTGACACATGTCCTGTGGGAGTGCCCGTTGTTGAGCCTTTACTGGAAGGAGGTGCTAGATGAGATCGACACCCACTTTGAGATAGAGTTGCCCCGCTTCCCAGCATACGTCCTGTTGGGCTTGCCTAACGGGCTGATGCACCCACTAAAATCACGCAGGGGTAGACAAATTGCCATAGCACTGGGCTCCGCCGTTCAGAACATTCTAATACACTGGCGGACTACCACTGTTCCATCCATCACTGGTTGGCTACATAGATTATGGCATGTCCTGGGCATGGAGAAATTATCACTGATGATGGCCGGGGAAGTAGATCAATTTGAGGAGTTGTGGCAGCCCTTTCATGCACTACTGGCCACCGAGTTCAGGGAACTAACCTGTCCGAGGTACCTGAGGCTCTTGAGACTGACACCACCGCTGGACTTCACCGCTTAATAGCCACGGGCTGGATAGGGCTAGGGGATAGGGGTGTGGGCTGAGCTCAGAAGGTTTAGCTAGACAAGACACTGGACGGAGGTACTGGGAGGGATTTAGGGGGGCAAGGCGGGGTGGGGGGGAGTTGGGGGGGAACTGTTTCTTTAAAGGGGAAGGGGTACAGAGACTTCATTTCTACCTCAGGGTGTTATTTAATTTGATGTGGATGGAAACGGAGCTCACATAGCCTCTACTGCATTTGCGGGACACGTAGCATTATCTTGAAGATGGGCTCCCGGGGTTACAGCACAAATGTCATTGCTTGAATGTCTTTCTTATCTGTGTACTCTTTCAATAAAATACTTTAAACATAAAACAATCCACAATGACGTTAGTTCAGCATTTGAAAGAACAGTTGGAACAAAATGAAGAAAAAATCTTGAAGAAATGTTCAGGAGGCATCAACAACATTGCGCAACTGTGAAGAAAATATCCCACAGGAATCCAAACATGAGTAGGGGGGCACAAAATGGCGGTCTGCACTGTGACAGGAGGACGCTCTAGCGTATTTGTTAGGCATTAAGGGAGAGACATAAGTGAGGTTCAGCCAGAGCAGATGAAGAAGTGCTCATCATAAATTTGAGGAAGCATAAAGGGGCGCGCTGGAAAAGAAACACCGCATAGGAGCGAGCTCCGTCAGCGGTGCTCTTAAAATGGCGGCCACAACACCGAAGGCGGCGCGCCTCACTCACTTGTGTGAAAAAATGCCTTAAATGCTCCAACATATCTCGAAGGCACCTCGCAGCAGTCTGTAGGGCTTCCGACGTCGCTAACGTCCGTCAAAGGTGTCCGCATGACTAGGTAGGTCGCGTCTCGCCCGTCTTCTCCTCCGCCGACCGGGAGAGCTACATGGACACCACCATCTCCTTCTGGCACTAGCCACGCACCCAGGAGGATCCTCTGCAGCCCTCAATCCCATGCCCATGTTACTTACAGCAGGTGAATTGAAGGGCGGTGCGGTGCCCATGACTCTGCTGCTTGTGTATGTGTGAGACCGTGATTGGAGCTTCTGAGTTCTGACATGATTAATTACTCACACGGCTACCGAGGATTTTTTTTCCAGATTCACTCACTCTTTCTTTTTCACAGCAGCAGGATGGATCGGATCTGGATCTACTACACGAACATGATGACGTACTGTAATAATAACACCAGCAAGTGTAACGGTGAGGCGGGAGTCGACTCGGTCTGCTGCCTGCGCACTACGGCACAAGCCCCTAGAGACGTCACCTACACAGTGTACACACCAGTGGCGCGCGTGTCCCGAAATGACCAATCACTGCATGGCTTCACATGAAGTCACACAGTGATTGGCCATATAAAGTGTGGTTGAGGCAGTGTGCCACCACCCACGTGCGGCATCCAATAATGGATTGCCTGCCCTTCTGCGTGCTGCATGCAGCGCCAGGATTGGCTAGGGGGGCACACTCACTACGGCCCGGCTGCTGTAAGAAGCAGCACCCCCTTGGTCCCTCTCGAAGGGGAACTTCACTGAGGTAGTGTACGCGCATGCTCGGGCTAGTTACAGCCCAAAAATTCACATGCGCAGTACTGCTGCAGCTGAGTATGGACTGTCACTCAAGCTGTAGCAGCCCAGCTCAGCCCCACTCCCTGCGCACTCCGGATTAAGTCAGATGTGTCCCGATTCCCGGCGGGTAGCGCTGCGGCGCTTATAATATTCAGGATTGCCATGCCAATGCCAAAAATATTTTTAGTGTGCTCTTGATGACGGTGCGTCCACGTGGCTTGCAGGTAAGTTTTAAAAACAGTATAAAAAGCAAGAAAACAGTTTTAAAACATAGAACTGTTTCCAAAGAGTTCAGCGCTATGCCCCCAGTAGTTCCCACAGTAGGTAGTCCCATCTGAATATAAATGGCCAGGTTGCGCCACACAGCACCCCCCACTATATCGTCACAGCGCAGCTGATCTGCGTGTGCCTGCTAACACCGCCCTCCACACAAACGGCTGCCTGCCGCGGTGGATTGGAGCGAGTGAAAGTGCAGGTGAGTTTTAAAAACAGTATAAAAAGCAAGAAAACAATTTAAAACATAGAATTGTTTCCAAAGAGTTAAGCACTATGCCCCCCAGCAGTTCCCACAGTAGCTGGTCACAAACAGTCCTACCGACGCTCGCTGTGCATCCACTGTCCCATCTGAATTTAAATGGCCAGCTTGCGCCACACAGCACCGCCCACTATGTCGGCACAGCGCAGCTGATCTGCGTGTGCCTGCTAACACCACCCTCCACACAAACGGCTGCCTGCCCCGGTGGACTGGAGCGAGTGAAAGTGCAGGTGAGTTTTAAAAACTATAAAAAGCAAGAAAACTGTTTTAACCTCTTGGATGCTCATGACGAGCTGAGCTCGTCATGAGCCACGGCGCTCCAGTGCTCATGACAAGCTCAGTTCGTCATGGCCCGTGGAACGCTCAGTTCCGGGGAGAATTCCCCCGCTGTGCTGAACGTTCCACGGAGCCAATGCACCTGTGACGAGCTGAGCTTGTCATGAGCACAGGAGCGCCGTAGCGCATGACGAGCTCAGCTCGTCATGAGCATGCCGGCTCTGTGCGCACCCCCCTCCCCCCCAGCACAGCGGGGGATTAACCCCCATAGCGAAGGGGTTAAAACATACAATTGTTTCCAAAGAGTTAAGCGCTATGCCCCTAATCGGTTCCCACAGTAGGTGGTCACAAACAGTCCTACCGACACTCGCTGCGCGTCTGCTGTCCCAAATGAATATAAATGGCCAGCTTGCGCCACACAGCACTGCCCACTATGTCGTCACCGTGCAGCTGATCTGCGTGTGCCTGCTAACACCACCCTCAACACAAACGGCTGCCTGCCACAGTGGACCAGAGCAAGTGAAAATGCAGGTGTTTTAAAACCAGTATAAAAAGCAAGAAAACTGTTTTAAAACATAGAATTGTTTCCAAAGAGTCTGAAAGACTTTCCCTGATAACCTTGTGCAGGCAAAATTCCACCAGAAAGTCCACCCTTATGAAATGCCCGAGAGATTGTGCCTAGGTGGGATGGATCAAAGCATGCACAGTTATTAATTTAGTATCACTGATTCTCTCCCTGTGCTGTTTGTGGCTTTTGTTTATTCCGGCAGATGTTGACAAACATCAGGAGTTTTCATTTTAATCTGTGAATATCTTGATTTTCACAATTAAATTAATGAAAACAAGATGGTTGTCCGCCGAAATTTTTCAAAGGGACTTCAGACAATCAAATTTACTCTTTGAGAACATTACAAAAAATGTTATCAACATTTTTTTTTTTCGAATCCCAATGTTCTGAAGAAGCCTTACTGACATTTCTAGATGCCATGCATACTTATCATTAGACTGCTACAGGAAAGGAGGTAATGATTTTGTGGGGGGGGTGATTTTAACTGTCCATTATGCACAAAAGGCTCTAAAGGAATTTGTGGTATAATGTTGGAGCAGGATGTTAATTTACCACATTTTAAACACACAGAGACCGGGGATATATTGAACGAATTATTATTTAATCATGATCTGGGATTTGCTAATGAATTAACTGAGCAGTCAATACCATTTCACCCAACTTTTATTGGGAGGGGAGCATCCACCACGATAGACTTTAGCCTTTGGTCTAATGGTTATGGTCATAAATTAGTTAGTTATAAAATAATGGATGCACCACTCAGTGATCACCTACCGCAAAAAATTGAGATGGAGAACCTTTTCTTGGCCTCCTATAATGAGCAAATACAGGTTGTCCCAGACATTACATTAGGCAGACAGAATGGGTACACCCTCAAGTGGAGTAAGGTGGTACCTGAAGACTTTCTTAAAAAATTGTTAATTAGCTGCCCAGAAAATTTTGAGATCTGTTTAAATGAGGATTCCGATAGTGAAAGTATATTAGTTAATTTTAATATTATTGCTTCCACTATCAAAGAGAACCTACTTTTAGTATTAAAAAATGGTTTAACGAAGGGTACAAGATGGTTTGATAAAACCTGTACTAGGGCTCTAACAGATCTTAAACATGCATTACATAAGGATCCGCGTGATGCTGTAGAGATAAGAACCTTAAGGAAGGAGTATAATGAGGCCCTAAAAAATAGAAGAGAAGCAATTAAAAAAGGAGTATGGGATGAACTTTGCACAGCCTCACAAACAAGGGATGCATCCGCCTTCTGGAGGGTGGTAAACGCCCCCCTACCATACGAAAATGCCAAAGCACGGTTGGAAATTGCGATTAATGAGGATAGCTGGGTCACGCATTTTTCCACCTTGTATACGTCAGTAGATGAGTTAAGAAATACTGGGGTAAACACAGAAGGCGAATCAGTTGAGGAGGAAAGTGAACTTAAAGTAACACTACCAGAGATTGTGGAAAGCCTGGGAGCTACCAAGGGCGGAAAAGCGGCGGGCCCAGATGGAATCCCAGCGGATTTGTACAAGTCAAATATCGAACTATGGGGCCCGATACTTGTACAACTCTTTAATGCAGCTCTTGTAAGGGGATTGAACCCTTCCTGGTTCACATCAATTATTGTACCCATTTACAAGAAGGGAAACAGACAAGATTGTGCCTGCTATAGGCCAATTTCTCTTCTGGATTCGTCAATAAAGATCCTCGGTAGAGTGATTTTAGTTAAATTGCAAAACTGGGCGGAGGAGGCGGGGGTAATTAGTGATTTACAATTTGGATTCCAAAATGGCATAGGAACAATAGAGCAGGGATTAAATTTGTTCCTGATTCAGCAGAAACATACGGTGATAAAAAGGGAGCGCCTATATTGTGCATTTGTTGATCTTACATCAGCTTTCGATTGTGTGTCCCATAGTAAATTATGGGACGTGATGTCACAATTGGGCGTGGAAAAGCCGATAATCCAATTCTTAAGGGACCTATATGCAGGAGCATCAGCTGTTGTACGTTTTGGCAAGAAGGGGGAATGTACCAGATCTTTCGGAATAGGCCGTGGAGTGCGCCAGGGGTGCGTACTGGCGCCCTTCCTATTTCTTATTTATATAAATGGTCTGGAAAAGTGCCTGCTGCAAGAGTGTGTGGATATGCCTAAGATCGGAAAGAGATTTATTCCCACACTCCTGTATGCAGACGATGCTGTTTTGATGGCGCGCACCCCCATTGCCCTACAAAAAATGTTAACATCTTTTAACCAGTTTATGCTCGATCTTAATTTAAAAATAAACTGTAGTAAGACTTTTTCAATGAACTGTGGTACGCGCACCAAAAAACAAATGAAAACAATGTACATAAATAATGCCCCCTTAGAAAGAACATCTACCTTCCCATATCTTGGAATTTTGTTTCACGAAACTGGTACTTGGTCAAGTGCGGTGAAGGTACGAACGCTCTTGTTCTCTAAGACAATCATGGCATTAAAAAGTTTTACACGTAAATTGGGAACGAAACCAATCAGGGAAATTTTAACTGTGTACAATGCGACGTGTGTATCTGTGGCACTGTATGGAGCTGGCCTCTGGGGTTATACCAATATAAAGTCACTTCAGATAGTCGAAAATAAATTTTTAAAGAACATCCTATCACTTCCAGAGAGTATAGCGAACTCTATATGCCATGATGAGTTGGGGATCCCCTATATAACGGACACAATTAGAGTACAACCCATCTTACTATGGCACAGAGTATGGACAGTGAACGAATGTGTATTAAATCGAGCCATAATACAGGATGTCTTAAAAATGGGGAGAGCAAATGTTGTTGAATGGCTAAATTACATCAAAACGTTTCTTAATGAAATAGACCGTTCACTCTATTACAATGATCCGCCTTCCATGGCAAATATTCCTAGAAAAGACCTGAAGACACTATGTATGGAATTCCTCAGAAATAGAAGACAGCTTGATGAATCGAATAAAAATACTGTCACTTCTCATCAATTAATTTTAATAAGCGACAAATTACAGCCATACTTAAGTTTATATATGTGTAATTTTGATAGATTACTTTTAACACGTTTTAGAGCTAACATTGTTTTTAGATTATTTACTTTCCCTGTAATGAATTTATGGGCCAAAGAACTCCCTTTATGTCCCTGTGATGAAATATCTATGCAATCGAATATACATGTTCTATTTTTTTGTAAATTCTATACGCTGCCTCGTAGAAAACTGATTGTCCCCATTTTAAAGGAAATGAATGTGAACAGATGTCGCCTAGCATATTTAGTACTGCAAAAAATGGACAATGTTTTTACTGTGGCTTCATTAATTGAGTATTTTAAACTGGTTTTTAAATTTAGGAAGTCGCTTCGCTTGAATGAACTGTAATAGTGTAAACACTATGTATTGTTTTTAATATCCTCCTACATTGATGTAATACTGTGTAATGTAAATGAAATATGACTGCTGTTGCTTTTATGGTTATACCTTTTTAGCCGAATAAAGTACTTTTTGACTTTGACTTTGACTTTGACTGCTACAGCAAATGGCATTGAATAGGGCCAAATCCTACATTTCTTTCCATTTTTTTAAGTCAGACAAATATTGAGTTTTTCTCAAAAGACGATCCACAGGGAAAATCCCATTGCTACTATTCAAACCCCACTTTTAAGACTCCCCTCATTCATCTGGTCCCTCTTGATCCACTCCAAATTAGGAGTTCTCCAGTAGCCTTTTTTTGTCAAAATTTGTTGCAGATGTTTCACAAGGGCAACGTTATCAATGATGCAAAAACACCTACAGATGATATTACTTTAACTGTTTATTCAGTGAATTATAACCTAGACAGTGAGGATAATGTCCAAATCTTTGAGTTTTGAATAAGATTTGGGAAGGGTGGGTATCATAAGTACTGGAATGAGGGTGAGGGGTGGGAGGGCATTTACACTGCCAGGGGAGGGAGAGATTTCAAGGACTGCTCAGTGTCTACTGAGGCAGTGCAAACATATCCAACTGGTTCTACTATCCGAGATGGTGCATGTCTCACTTCATACAGTGACTGGTAGCAACAAACACTGCAGTGTAATACAGGGAGTGCAAGCCCCAGAAACAGCGAGAGGCAGCCGCGCGAGATCCCTGAGGTCTGACTGAACATAAAACATCAAGAGCCTGTAGCGGGACTCAGTGACTGAGAGCTTCGGGACTGCGGCCTCGGTGGACCGACGTGTCTAACATAAGGTGCAGTGTGCCTTACACTACAAGTAGAGACTGTAGCGGGACACAGTGACTGAGAGCTCCGGGACTGCAGCCTTGGTGGGCCGACGTGTCTAACATAGGGTGCAGAGACCCTTACACTGCAAGGAGAGACTGTAGCAGAACGAGGGACTGAGAGCTCCAGGACTGCGGTCTCGGTGGACCGCAGCGTATGACATAGGGTGCAGAGCCCCTTACACTGCAAGGAGAGACTGTAGCGGGACACAGTGACTGGGAGCTCCGGGACTGAGACCGACGTGTCTAACATAAGGTGCAGAGACCCTTACACTGCAAGGAGAGACTGTAGCGGGACCGAGTGACTGAGAGCTCCTGGACTGCAGTCTCGGTGGACCGCAGCATATGACATAGGGCGCAGAGACCATTACACTGCAAAGAGAGACTGTAGTGAGACACAGTGACTGAGAGCTCTAGGGCTGTGGTCTTGGTGGACTGCAGTGTATAACATAGGTTGCAGAGTGCCTTACACTACAAGTAGAGACTGTAGCGGGACACAGTGAGTGAGAGCTCCGGGACTGCAGCCTCGGTGGGCCGACGTGTCTAACATAGGGTGCAGAGACCCTTACACTGCAAGGAGAGACTGTAGCAGGACGAGGGACTGAGAGCTCCAGGACTGCGGTCTCGGTGGACCGCAGCGTATGACATCGGGTGCAGAGCCCTTTACACTGCAAGGAGAGACTGTAGCAGAACGAGGGACTGAGAGCTCCGGGACTGCGGTCTCGGTGGACCACAGCGTATGACATAGGGTGCAGAGCCCCTTACACTGCAAGGAGAGACTGTAGCGGGACACAGTGAGTGAGAGCTCCGGGACTGCAGCCTCGGTGGGCTGACGTGTCTAACATAGTGTGCAGAGACCCTTACACTGCAAGGAGAGACTGTAGCAGGACGAGGGACTGAGAGCTCCAGGACTGCCGTCTCGGTGGACCGCAGCGTATGACATAGGGTGCAGAGCCCCTTACACTGCAAGGAGAAACTGTAGCGGGACACAGTGACTGAGAGCTCCGGGACTGCAGCCTTGGTGGGCCGACGTGTCTAACATAGGGTGCAGAGCCCCTTACACTGCAAGGAGAGACTGTAGCAGGACGAGGGACTGAGAGCTCCGGGACTGCGGTCTCGGTGGACCGCAGCGTATGACATAGGGTGCAGAGCCCCTTACACTGCAAGGAGAGACTGTTGCGGGACACAGTGACTGGGAGCTCCGGGACTGAGACCGACGTGTCTAACATAAGGTGCAGAGCCCCTTACACTGCAAGGAGAGACTGTAGCGGGACCGAGTGACTGAGAGCTCCTGGACTGCAGTCTCGGTGGACCGCAGCGTATGACATAGGGCGCAGAGACCATTACACTGCAAAGAGAGACTGTAGTGAGACACAGTGACTGAGAGCTCCAGGACTGCGGTCTTGGTGGACTGCAGTGTATAACATAGGTTGTAGAGTGCCTTACACTGCAAGGAGAGACTGCAACGGACACAGTGACTGCGAGCTCCGGGACTGCGGTCTTTGTTGACTGCAGCATATGACATAGGGTACAGAACCACTTACACTGCAAGGAAAGACTCTAATGGGACGAGTGCCTGAGAGCTCCGGGACTGCGGCCTCGGTGGGCCGACGTGTCTAACATAGGGTGCAGAGCCCCTTACACTGCAAGGAGAGACTGTAGTTGGACTGAGTGACTGAGAGCTCCGGGACAGCGGTCTCGGGGGACCGCATCGTATGACATAGGGTGCAGAGCCCCTTACACTGCAAGGAGAGACTGTAGCAGGACTAAGTGACTGAGAGCTCCAGGACTGCGGTCTCGGTGGACCGCATCGTATGACATAGGGTGCAGAGCCCCTTACACTGCAAGGAGAGACTGTAGCGGGACACAGTGATTAGGAGTTCCAGGACTGCGGTCTCGGTGGACCGACGTGTCTAACATAAGGTACAGAGCCCCTTACACTGCAAGGAGAGACTACAGCGGGACTGAGTGACTGAGAGCTGTGGTACTACGTATGACATAGGGTGCAGAGCCCCTTACACTGCAAGGAGAGACTGTATCGGGACACAGTGACTGAGAGCTCCGGGACTGCGGTCTCGGTGGACCGCAGCATATGACATAGGGTGCAGAGTACCTTACACTGCAAGGAGAGACTGTAGCGGGACACAGTGACTGAGAGCTCCGGGACTGCGGTCTCGGTGGACCGCAGCGTATGACATAGGGTGCACAGTACCTTACACTGCAAGGAGGGACTGTAGTGGGACACAGTGATTAGGAGCTCCGGGACTGCGGCCTCAGTTTACCGACGTGTCTGACATAGGGTGCAGAGTACCTTACACTGCAAGGAGAGGCTGCAGCGGGACAAAGTGACTGAGAGCACTGGGACTGCAGTCTCTGTGAAGTACAGTGTATGACATAGGGTGCAGAGTACCATACATTGCAAGATAAAGCAAACAGTGTATTGCCCAGGGACTGCAACTGAATGCAAGCCCCGAACACCCCAGAGACTGAATCGTTTTGCAAGCAAGAGAGCTCTACTGATGGTGGGAATGAGGGACCGTGGCCGTGTCAGAGACTGTGAGCTGAGCAGCAAGTCAGAGAAAGCCCAGCTGCCTGGCACTGTCTTTGTTCAGCTTTTTCCTTTGAGCACAATTAATAGATTTTGGGGATCTTTGCCAAGAAGTGACTAATAATATTGCTTGGAACCGCAGGAGAGTTCGTCCCTCCAGAGTAGGAACAAGGAGAGGGAGGGCAGGGAGCTGTCACAAGCCCTGCAGATAATAGCCCCTCGCAGACATGGGAACAGCGGCCTCCACACGAGGAACCACCGTATCAGCAGGGAGGCAGGGGAAAGTGGATGGAGCAGAGCCAGGGAGGAGGGAAGACAAATCGAAGCAGAGATGACAGCGGGGGGCAGGTAGGAGGCTCGTAGGATGAAAAGAAAAAAGCAAAAAAGGTCAGAAAAAGGAAAGACTACAGGTCAGAGAGAATAAATAGAGGTTGCAGGGGAGTGGAGAAGTAAAAAGAAGACAGGTGGCGTAGGTGAAGAGAGAAGAGGTGAGCTGGTGGGAGAGACATCATACAGATATTATCTCTAGAGGTGGTCAGATAAGGGTCGTCGGAGCATACCTCCTCAAGCAAGGGATCTGAAGACGTGAAGAGCTGGGCCTTCTCGGGGTTGGACTTGGACTCTACAAACTGCGGTCTCTTTGGAGACAGGCAACTGAAAATCCTCAAGAAATGCCCATCTAGGAGATAAGTGGCAGATGGCATCTTGGGGATGCTAACAGCTAAGGTCCCTCAGGACTTCTATCCAATTCTGTGCATTGCTCTGACTAGGATCATGATATGGCCCTAGAGTAGTGGGGCACTGCAAAGCAGAGAGGGACACAGCAAAAGTGGGACAGGTTGTGGTTCCGCAAACTTCCATTATCCCACCTCCACATAGCGTCTTAGAACTAAGTTATTGTGGGACCTGACCAAGCGAGACTGTCAGGCTTTTCCCCTTTACTAATTTATATAAGTTGACAAATTTATTAGAAACATATAGATAATACATACAAATAAGCCCCTACTCACCATGGACACTGATCTCACCTCTCAGGTACCACATCGACAAGACAACTAAGGAAGCCTGGTATAAGCTCTTTCTACTAAAAAAAGTGAAACGATTTCTCCCAGAAAGTGCCTTCAGGGCCACCAGTCATGTATTCGTACTCCCACATCTGAATTGTGTCAATGCCCTGTTCTATGGCCTTCCAGATTTCACACTGCAGCAGTACACCTTATCAAGGGCCTGAAGAAATGTAATGACAACATTCCCACCTTGGTGAGTCTGCACTGGATTCCTTACCAGTTAGCATTATCCCATAAACCAGCTGCATCATATACAAAGCCATCAGACTGATACACCCGCTTGTCTGACTGACATGCTCACTGTGAAAAATTGGGTAATTGGTTGAGGGGGGTGAAAACCCTACTCAGGCAATGACCACAATCCTTGTAAGGGTGAACCACAAAAGTAATTAATTGAACCAGTACTTAACCATATATTAGCTTGACACAAAAGAAGTAAGGCTTAACTTAGAGGCAATGTGTAAAGTTTGTTAATAGCACACAAACAGTAATAAAGAGAAAATACAACACAAGAACAACCCCAAACCAATTTACATAAATACAGCAAAAGGTTATGAATAAAATTATACCAGAACGACAACTGTCCAATCGGCAGCACCCGAAATAATAAATTTCAATGTTTTATGTAAGAATACCGTCTAAAAGCACAAAGGACCACTCGTGGTCATCTGGTCATGCTAGACAGGGGGAGAGTCACAGGTTCAGGATAATTGCGATGGAGCGCAGGCCTTAAGTCCTACTAAAAAAGTTACCTCCTCAAAGTTGCGAAGTGTTCCCTTTGCTGTGGAGGAGGTCGCGAGGAGCAGGGAGAGCATCGTGGATGGTCGCCATTGTAGCACGAAGAGCAATCCCGGCATCATAGATGGTTGTCTCTGTAATGTGAAGATATGATCGCCTTTAGACCTGGCATCCTTGGCGTGGTTTCCCCCTATCTTTTTGCCTCTACCTCCTGTATTTTTGATGCTGTGCTGGATTTCGTTTTTGCTGGTTAGATGCTTTGGACACTATGCCACTGCTGATCAGTGTCAGAGTGTAAGTGCTCCCTGTGTAAATTGTTATTGTAATTGGATATACCTGATTGGCATATTTGTATCACCCAGTAGTCCCTAGTAAAGTGCACTGAGTCTGCCAGGGCTGGTGGTGTCAAATGCTACTAGTGGGCCTGCAGCACTGATTGTGCCACCCACATGAGTAGCCCTAAAATGGTGTCTCAGGCCTGCCACCGCAGTGCCTGTGTGCAGTCTGTGAACTGCCATGTCCTCCTGGTCAGTGTCCCAATGACCGGGCCTAACCCTTCCCTTTCTGTGCATATTGGTGGCCCAAGGTACCCCCTTGGGCAGGGTGCAGTGTATGTGAAAGGTAGGGCATGTACTTGTGCAGGTGACATGCTCTGGTAGTGAATTACAGCCATTTTCGTTTTTCACTGCTGTAAGGCTATCTTGCTCCATAGGCTATCACGGGGGATACTGGCTACAGTGGCTACCAGCATATCTTCCCATAGGAACAAGATAGGGCATACATGTCTGGTATCCCTGAACTCAGAATTTAATAACACATCTTTTAGGAAAGGATGTTTTTAAATCCTCTGTTTGAGAACAGCACTTTTAGAAATTAGCTGTTCTCTTGTCTGACCCTCCTGTGTGCCTTGGTCTGTTTGTGAATTGACTGTCTAGTTTGAGAGTGACAGGGGCTGTGGAGCCCCCAGGAGGCTGCCTGGGTCAGCCCTAGGCTGAATGACCGCATTTGCAACTTGAGTGGTGGGAGGAGATACCACCTGGGCCTGAATAGGGCTGTGTCTGCCTTCCACAATGCTGGCTCCACCTCCTGCTGGGTGGCTGACGACCCTGCCCCTCACTCTGAAAAGAAAGGAGAAGCCAGGAAAACAAAGTGCTCAAGGAACACACAGAACTGGTTCAGACCGGGCTCAGGGCCCACTTGCACAAAGAGTACAAAGACTTTTAGGGGTATAAGTACAGGACCCCTGACAACAGAAAATTAGATCATCCTGGAATCAAGAAGGAACCTCTGCCAAGGAGAAAGCTGAAACTGAAGAAGGAAGACTGTCCTACTGTTGCTCTGCTGAACTGACCTGCTGTTGCTTTGCTGCCAAGGAGAAGGGAAAGACTTTGCTTTGTGCTGTGTCCCCTTGCTTGAAGGAATCTCCAAGGGCCTGAGAGAGAGCTGGCTCCCTGTTTTGAAGTCCCAGGAACAAAAGGACTGCACCCCAAGCTTTCCTGAACTCTATTGAGAGTGTTCTGTCCTTCCTGGAGTACGTGGCCCATGTGTGGTTCCTCTGGAAGTTGTACCTGTGTTGGGAAGCTGGAAACCAAGCTTTTAAAGAACTTTCCGAAAGTTTTGTTGCAAACCCGGCTGAGCGAGAAAATTCCCGTACCTACGAAGACGTTGCACCCTTCGTTAGCGGGAAGATTTCCGCCACTGCGAAGATCGTCGCAGAGCCTGTCTTTGCTGGGTGAGATCACTGCATCACGTCGCTGCGAGAATCGTCGCAGAGCCCCGAGAATCCTCGCATCGTGCCTTTGCGAGCATTTTCCTACGGAACCTCCACACCGGAATCCATACAAGCCATCGCCTTCCTCCCCATACAGATCGGATTTGTCGCTACACGCTGCTACATCCAGCGGAACTGTAGCTAAAGCCTCCCCAGGGTCTCAGGAGTAACGCATCGCTTGTTTTCCACCGCAACAGCTTCTGTTTTGGAACTTTGTCACATTTTAAGGTACTGTTGGCTAAACGTGAAGCTACTGTGAACTTTTCACACAACTGTGGATTATTTTAACGCTAACATTAAGAACTCTTTTGCAACCATATTCCTGAACTGTGTACGCTGGATTGTTGTTGTTTTGGTCTTGTGTAGTTTAGATTAAATACCTTTATTTTTCTAAACTGTTGTGGAGTCAGTTTGTGGTGTTTTCACTGTGTTACTGTGAGGTTTGGTCCAAATACTTTACACATTGCCTTTGATAAGCCTTGACTGCTCGTGCCAAGCTACCAAACGGGTGAGCAGGGATTTTCTCAGAGGATTTCCTCCTTACCCTGACTAGAAGCAAGGGTCCCTATTTGGACAGTGGTACCTACCTCTGCCAACTAGAGACCCCCAGTTCTAACAATCGCTGGTCGCAGACATTCGTTGCTGGAAATTTGTGTTGGTGGTCACTGCAGGCTGTTTTTGCTATAGAACGAAGTGCATATCTCGATTTGCTGGTCGTCACGGAAGAATGAAGAGTCAGCTTGGCAGTTGTCGTGGGCGGTAGAGTCTCAGTGTGAAGGAGACTGTTTTGGATCGCAAAAAGCCTAAAACTACATGAGGAGCTCACCTGATGCCAGCCAAGGGTCCAGGACCTGGGAGGCATCTCTTGAGGATCAGGAACTCTCTCCAGCACAGGCCAGCAGGGCTCAGGCCGGTTCAGTTGCAGGCCCAGGCAGGTCCAGTGTAGCAGGTCAGCTGGGCAGCTGCAGGGAGGCCTCTGGTACTAGTTGTGTCCCTGTAGCACAGAAAGGAGGTCAGTCAACTTAACTTTGGAGTCACTCAAGTAGCCTGGATGAGGGGGGGGTGGTCTAGTTTTCCTTCTCGGAGAGTAGGACAGGCCTCATGCAGCAGGGAAGCCCTCTGGGGGTGTGGGGTCAAGGCAGTGCTCAAGCAGCAGGGCTGTCCTCTGGGAACTGGGCAGTCCTTCTGTAATGTCCACAGGTCTAGGAGTATTCTGAAGAGAGGTCCAGTATTTCTAACTTGGGCCAGCCTTAGAAGTGGAGAGTTCCCTATACTATTCCATATCTAGTTCTGTAAAGTGCTTCCCTTCCACTGTCAAGACTCCAAAAAGTTTGGGGTGACAACAGGCTAGTGTCAGGTTCCTTTGTGTGTGCTGGACGCAAGCCCTTTGAAGTGTAAGTGGGGCAGAGAACAGCTCCGGCCTAACCACCCTGGCAGGGTGGCCCATCCTGTCAACATCTAATCCCCTTTTGTCTCACTGTTTGGCAGGAATACATAAACCCCAACAGCATAGCCATTCATAGTCATGCGACCTAGGACACTGGCAGCAAGCACGAAATGTTTAGGGCGAAAAAAATGCCAATTTTCTAGAAGTTACAAAAACTAGAGGGGATAGGCCCATAGGACCGGGGTTAGGTGGTGCCGTATTAAACTAAAGACACAAAGGGGGGAACCTGACTCCGTTTTGTCTTATGCTCCACTTCCTTTGAGGCAACAAACAGATTTTCACCTTTCCTGTCGAATGGAATTATTATTAAACCATTCCTTTTTTGGGCAATTTTCACGGTTCTGTTTATCCCAAAAATTCTAATGTATGAGAACTAGGGAGACACTCATTTTTTCAAATAACGTCACAATAATAGTTTTCACATTACTTTTGACAATTCACAATAGACAATAAATATAAATACACTAAATTACTATATACAATGATTATACACAACATTTAACATTTGCATCATAGGACAAAAAAATAACATCACAATCTTATCTCTAACTTGTTTTTGAGACCAAACATGTGCCTGACACAGGGAATACTAAGGTATATCTATGGGGTAAATTATCCATGACGAATCCCTCGCAAAATACACAAAAATTATTCCAATTGCTCTGTGTTTCCAAGTGCCACTGGTACTGGGACTATCTTCAGGGATTCATGTTAATGGATGTAGACAATTTCTAAAAAAATAAATGAATAAATGATGCAAACAACGCATCAATGCGGTGCACCCTCCCTTACACTCCACCCCTATTGTACTCTCAAAATCATTTTGTACCTGATTGAGCTACGACACTACTTGTATTTTCCAAGGAGTCCGTGTTCAAATTCAAACAAATTTCAGAACGCTGCTGGGGGCCACATGATTACTGTCGACATAAATTTCTACAACATATAAAAATAATCGTAAAAATAAACCCTGTTCTTATCATGCTCCTTATAACTATATTAATGTTGTATTGGACAAGTTTAACGATTTCAACTTAACAAGTTGAAGAAAGTAAGCGATTTTCATGCCTCTACTAGGGGGCAGAATTTGCGTAATCGCGTTACGCAAATCTCTGCAAAACTGTAAAAAATCTCTGCGAACACGCAGAAATTCAGTGAACACACGGAACTGCTTGTTCACCATGCTTTTTTCCTGTTCGCAATTGCTGTTTGAGTGCTCGGGGGGAAATATCTTGCGAACACGCATTTTGAGTACGCGAACAAGCAAAACATTTCGCGAATTCGCGTAACGCAGAATTTTGGGCAATTTTGCGTTCTCCGCAGAACGCAAAATTACCCAAATTCCGCAAATTCTGTGAGCGGAACGGAATTTAACACCCAGGCCTACTTTCTACAGCCTTGGTTTAAACATTGCTGGGAAGTTCCCTTTTTAAGTAACGCGTCTCCATTTGGTATAGGGAGAGAGAATTGCAGAAAAACATGTCTGTGTGTGAGAAAGTTGTTACGGAATGAAGGTACAAGTTTGTTTTAATTTTTAAACTTGTCCAATACAACATTAATATAGTTATAATGAGCACTGTGTTGATGCGTTGTTTGCATCATTTATTCATTTATTCTTTAGAAATTGTCCACATCCATTAACATGAAGCCCTGAAGATAGTCCCAGTACCAGTGGCCTGGGCCTTGAAACGCATTGGCACTTGGAAACACAGAGAAATTGGAATAAGTTTAGTGTATTTTGTGAGGAATTCGTCATGAATAATTTTCCCTGCAGAGATACGTAAGTATTCCCTGTGTCAGGCACATGTTTGGTCTCAAAAAAAGTTAGAGATAAGATTGTGATATTGTTTTTGTCCTATGATACAAATGTTAAATGTTGTATATAATCATTGTATATAGTAATTTAGTGTATTTATATTTATTGTCTACAGTGAATTGTCAAAAGTATTGTCGAAACTATTATTGTGGCGTTATTTGAAAAAACAAGTGCCTCCCTATTTCTCATGCATTACAATATTTGGGATAAACAAAACAGTGAAAATTGCCAAAAAAAAGGAATGGTTTAATAAAAATTTCATTTCAACAGAAAAGGTGACATTCTCTTTGTTGCCCCAAAGTAAGAGGCGCATAAGACAAAACGGAGTCCGGTTCCCCCCTTTGTGTCTTTAATTTTCTAGAAGTGGCATTTTCCAAACTGTGACTTAAAATCCGACTTTATCATTAAAGGGAATTTTAAATTACAATTTATTTGAGTCCAAACATGATATTTCTGCCTGCTCCCAATCAAAATATAACACTTACTAAATGTGATATGGTAACCCAGTGTTAGCCTATAGGAAATATAGCCCTTATAGTAGTGAAAAACGAATTTAGGAGTTTTCTGTCTAATACGAAATGTAAAACGTAAACCGACATGTCCTACTTTTTAAATACAATGCGCTCAGCCCTATTGGCCTTTAGGGTCTACCTTAGAAGTGACATATGTAGTAAACAGGAAGATTTAAGCCTGGCAAAAGGTTTATTTTGGTTGCTCAAATTGGCAGTTTACAGCAGCCCTACAGGCTGCAATGGCACGCCCGATACTTGTTTTAAAATGCTACCTTAGTGGGTGGCACAGTGAGTGCTGCAAGCCCACTAGCAGCATTTAATTCACAGGCCCTGGGTACATGCAATACCATATAACCAGGGCCTAACAACTACATTAGATGTGCCAATGAGGTGTTGGCCAATTTTAGTATGTTTAAGGTAGTGAGTACAAGCACTTTAGCACTGGTTTGTCCTAACACCAACACAAACAAATTCAGAAAACAGAAAAGGAAGGCAAAAAGTTTGGGGGAAGACCACACCAAGGAGTTCAGGTCTAACACTCACTACATCCATATTCTTCAAGACTGCCCAACACTACTTTAAATTAGAAAGGAGCTGAAGATACACCTCTTTAAAGAACTCTAAATCTTGATGCAGTTTTGCTTGTAGAAATCATCTACCCTCCCAATCATATATTTGCTGTGCCTTTGCTTTGAACCATAGGCACTTCGCTACCTTTCACCTCGGTTTGCCCCATATTAAAAAACACTTAAATACATACATAAATTAATTTTGGTATTTAAACGACATAAAAGAGAAACAGAAATACGTCACTTTTGGACATATGAATGTAAAAAAATAACACAAAATAGAACTGGGAGAAAAGACGAGCCAAATGGTCATTAAATCATAAGTGGGTTATAAGCAACATACAGATAATTTAAATGACACAGGTAAACACTAAGATACATCACAAACGTAATACAACCAAATAAAATAGAAAATATTGGTTATTCCCATATACATTACCATGCTAACCTTCTTTTTGCGTGAACACCGGACCGACATTAAATCTAGTAATTATACTTAGAGCACAGATCAATAAAAGGCAAGTCTCAAGTGGGGTAAAAGCAGTTTATAGTTAATTAATGCTGGCAACTGCTTGTATAATTCATGGCACCGCATAGGCATTATGCGCAGTAAGAGCTATATTACTTTAATTAAGTACTAATTAATGAAAAATCGCACCAGTTTGCCAGATTCGTTAACGCCTCTTAGGTATTATGAAAGTAGGTTGGAAAATAAATGTTTGGAAGTATGTAGGTATTTTTTAATTTATTCAATAGAGAGCAATCAAGTAAGAAATGTACAGGGGTTCTGAATTAGAGTCACTTAGTCAACACAGCATGAGCTGCTTAGACACAGCTCACATTAAAAACCGTAAAAGCTCTAAGTCTGAAGGTCTGGGCTTAGAAGAGAACCCAACCTGTTAATGTGGTTGAGCTCCACCAAACTTAAGGCCCTGATGTATCAATGTTCCCTTTTGCGATATCTTATTTGCGATCTTTTGCGTTTCGCAAATACGGAATCGCAAAAGGCGACGTATGAACATTTTTGCGATTATTCTGCGATTTCTTAGAAGTCGCAGAATATATTGCGATTTTTTTGCGATTTCTTATTTAGTGAATTTTGCAAATTAAGAAATCCGAAAAAAACGTGAATCTGCTAATGCTGGAAACAAGTGATGAAATCACAGTGAGGAACTCTTTCTGATTAACTGCACCTGCTTGCCTGAGCCACACCCAGTGGGAGTTGGAAGCTTGTTTGGCAGCTGTGAAGACCTGTTTTGCTGCAGCATGGAGGCAGAAAATTCACAAGGAGGTTCCTCTCAAGAAAAAAGGAAAAGAAAAAAAGAATTTCAGACAAAGAACAGGAAACCCTTATTGAATTGATGGCTAGCAACCATGAGTTGCTTTTTGTAAAAGCAGCCCTTAAAGTTCCTGAGGCTAGGAAAAGAATAATCTGGTTGGAAATCCAGAAGAAAGTGAATTCTGTGGGAGTTGTGCCACGTACCATTGATGAATTAAAGAAAAGGTGGTATGATATGCGCCTCCGGTTAAAAGAATCAATCAATCAATCAAGACATTTATAGAGCGCACTACTTACCCGGAGGGTCTCAAGGCGCTTGGGGTGGGGGGGGAGGGGGTGCTGCTACTGCTCGAACAGCCAGGTCTTGAGCTTCTTCCTGAAGGAGAGGTGGTCTTGGGTCAGGCGCAGGTCGGTCGGGAGGGAGTTCCAGGTCTTGGCGGCCAGGTAGGAGAAGGACCTTCCTCCTGTTGTCGTTCTTCGGATGCGGGGGACGGCGGCGAGGGCGTGACTGGCTGATCGGAGATGGCGTTTGGGAGCGTAGAAGTTGATGCGGTTGTTGAGGTAGCTCGGGCCTTGATCGTGTAGGGCTTTGTGTGCGTGGGTGAGGATACGGAAGGTGATTCTCTTGTTGACGGGGAGCCAGTGCAGGTCTCTCAGATGTCCGGAGATGTGGCTGCGTCGGGGGATGTCGAGGATGAGTCGTGCTGAGGCGTTCTGAATCCGCTGGAGTCTCTTCTGGAGCTTGGCGGTGGTTCCGGCGTAGAGGGCGTTGCCGTAGTCCAGTCGGCTGGTGACGAGGGCCTGGGTGACGGTCTTCCTGGTCTCGGTGGGGATCCACCGGAAGATCTTCCGTAACATGCGCAGGATGTTGAAGCACGACGAGGAGACAGCGTTGACTTGTCTGGTCATGGAGAGGGAGGAGTCCAGGATGACGCCCAGGTTCCGTGCGTGGTCTGTCGGTTTGGGTGCGGTGCCCAGGGCGGGGGGCCACCAGGAGTCGTCCCAGGCGGAGGGCGAGGAGCCCAGGATGAGGACCTCCGTCTTGTCTGAGTTCAGTTTCAGGCGGCTGGTCGTCATCCATTTGGCTACGTGTTTCATCCCTTCGTGAAGGTTGGCTCTGGCGGCGGCGGGGTCGTTGGTCAGGGAGAGGATCAGCTGGGTGTCGTCAGCGTAGGAGATGATGTTGAGGTTGTGCTGGCGTGCGATGGCCGCGAGGGGGGTCATGTAGACGTTGAAGAGGGTGGGGCTCAGCGAGGATCCTTGAGGGACGCCGAAGATGACTTCGGTGGCCTCTGACTTGTACGGTGGTAGTCGGACTCTCTATGTTCTTCCGTCGAGGAAGGAGATGATCCATTCCAGTGCCTTCTCCTGGATTCCGACGTTGCTGAGGCGCTGCACTAGGGTGCGGTGGCAGACAGTGTCGAAGGCCGCGGAGAGGTCTAGGAGGATGAGGGCTGCTGTTTCTCCGTTGTCCATCAGGGCTCGGATGTCATCGGTGGCAGCGATGAGGGCGGTCTCGGTGCTGTGGTTGGCTCGGAAGCCAGACTGTGAGGGGTCGAGGGATCTGTTCGTCTCGAGGAAGGCGGCCAGCTGCTTGTTGACGGTCTTCTCGATGACTTTGGCTGGAAACGGGAGGAGCGAGATGGGGCGGTAATTCTTGAGTTCGGTGGGGTCCGCTGTAGGTTTCTTGAGTAGGGCGCTGAGTTTGGCATGCTTCCAGCTCTCCGGGAAGGTGGCGGTGTCGAAGGAGGTGTTGATGATGTCCCGCAGGTGGGGTGCGATGACAGCGTCGGCCTTGTTGAAGACGTGGTGAGGGCAGGGGTCGGTTGGAGATCCGGAGTGGATGGAGTTCATCATGCGGATGGTGTCTTCGGTGCTGATCGGAGTCCAGGCGCGGAGGGTGGTGGTGGGGGGCGTTGGTTCGGTCGTGGCGTGCGTCGGTTGGGTGCTGAAGCTGTTGTGTGTGTCCGTGATCTTGTTGTGGAAGTAGGAGGCGAGGGAGTTGCAGAGGTCTTGCGATGGGGTGATGTCGTTGTTGCCGGCATTGGGGTTGGAGAGCTCTTTCACAATGTTGAAGAGTTCCTTGCAGTTGTGTGCGTTGTTGTCCAGCCGGTCCTTGAATGCAGTTTTCTTGGTGGCGCGGATCAGTTGGTGGTGCTTCCGGGTGGCAAGCTTGAGGGTGGTCATGTTGTCCGCTGACTTACTGCCAGGTTAAAGGACTCAAATAAGACAGTCGGGGGAATATCCACAGTGGAGCAACCCACTCCTCATGAGGAAATTGTGGAGGCAACTATCTTGCCAGAGAGTGTCAGCGGTGTGGCGCAGATCGATAGCTCTGAGCTTGGACAAGAAGCAGAAGGTAAGAAGAATTATTTTGTATTAGTGTAGTTGTGGGTCATACATGTTATAATTTGGAGTGCTTGTGCACAGTGTAATTCCAAACTAGAGAGGAACCCTGACTCTCAGTCTTTGGGGGTAAATTTCAGCAGTATTTTTATCACTTAAGTTTGGTTTACATGCCTACTTTATCTGGTAAAAAAGTTAACAATTAATAGTATTGATTTGAGAGGCACACCCAAGACAGTTTTCATTTCTTGTAAAATGTAAACTTTATTGAAATGAAAAAGTACCACACACCACAAACTCATATGTCTCAATCTACATCCACAGCACATGCAGGTCAATCCCAGGAGGATAATTAAGTTCATGAGACAGAGATCCCAATTGTTTCACCAGCAGAAGACAGTGTGTCTGAGGAAGTTGAATCCATTGTCAGGTGAAGAAAAAGACGTGTGGCCCCTCTGCCTCCATTTGAGGAAGATGATGTTGAGCCTGAAGGTTCTAGAGATAGTACACAGGAGGAACACGTTAGACCATCACATACTGGGCAAACAGAGGCACAGAGAAGAAGAGCATACAGATTGGAAAGTTTTAGGGGCAGCAGGGATGGAGCTGTTGAAAATCCAACTGTGTTTGCTGGGTTAGAGCAAGACATGTTAAGCGTGCAGCGCCAGCAGCACAGGGCCCTACGGTCCATCAACAACCAGCTGCTGAAAATGAATAAAAACAATGCAGGAATGGGTGTAGGAATGAGAGCCATAGCAGCATCTGTTGATAGACTTGCTTTGGCCATAGAGCGCTCTGAGGATGCACGAAACAGGGCTGGACGTCGTATGCGTGCAAGGATGTTTGTCTACTCTAAGGCCATTAACAGGCTGTGTGCTGTCACTACAAATTTCACAAGGAGAAGTGTAACAATGCAGCGCATGATCTCTGACTGCACAAGAAATGTTGCAAAAGGACTGGACAAAGTTGCAATTGCAGTTGAATTACAGCAAACTGCAAATGCAGGAGCAAGGCCTCTTTTGGAAACTGCTACTGACACTGATGACTTAACAAGTAGGAGTAGCAATAATCCATCTCCTACTTCAGACAGTAGTCAACGCAGAAGTCAATGACATGCAGCCCAAACTAATGCTAGCAGGAGCAGGGAATCTGCTCAGCACTCTAACCGCAGGCAGAGCAGAAAGTAATGCTTTGTGTCATATATGAATGAAAAAGTATACTTCACTGTTGCTTATTTTATGTTGAATGAGTGAAAAGACTGGTGCAGTAACAGGTCTGAAATCACATTTGCAGTTTGACTTTTGTTACAATGATTAAAGGAATAATACTTCAAACAGCATTTAACTTTTTGTTTTTCAATTCTTACCTAAAAGTAATTATATGTGATGTCAGTACGTCTTTGCCTTCCTGCTGCTGCTCCAACTCCAGCAGCAACTCTTCCTGGGGGGGTATTTCTTCTTCATCTGATGTATCTGAATCACTCATTTCCAAAATAGTTCCTTTTCTCATTGCCATGTTATGTAACATGGCACAGCAGGTCACAATTTTACAGCACATTGCAGGATTATATTGTAATGCACCTCCACTCTTGAGAATCCTACGAAACCAGCTTTTTAAAATTCTAAAAGTCCTTTCTATTACCCCACGTGTTGAACGGTGTGCCTTATTGTATCTTCTTTCATGTACATTTTCTGGATTAAGGTATGGGGTCATGATGAAATCTCGAACAGCATAGGCACTATCACCTGCATGATGAGAATTAATAAAAGCCTGCTTAGGACATGGGAGTAGTGAATTGACAGCAAAAAAACAGTGTATTTGAAATATATTTACCTAGTAGGAAACCCTCACCAAACTCGCCAGCACTCCACTGCCTGTGAAGTCCACTGTGCCTAAAGATATATGAGTCATGTGTGCTCCCTGGGTACTGAGCCACTATGTCTGTGATTATATACTTAGCATTGCACACCATTTGTATGTTGATGGAATGGTAGCATTTTCTATTTCTATACACATATTCTGTGGCAGCAGGTGGAATGATGGAAACATGGGTACCATCTATGCATCCAATTACATGTGGAAAATTTGCAATTTGATAAAACTCCAATTTTGTATCTTGAATGTCTTGCTGATTGCTTGAGAGGTAGATATGATGTAAATGTAAATGTACAGGAATTTATATAGCGCAAATCACCGAGCGGTTTCTAAGCGCTTGCTTAGGGAACCCTTCCTGGTATTCCCCTGTGAGATAACCCTGGCAGGGTATCCGCAAGGTGAAAGCCAGGCATCCCGCCGCGAGGGGCCGTTGTGGAGATTAAGCAAGCTATTGCCCAGAGTCGCACAGCGTGAATCGAGTAGGCACCGGAGCGAGAATTGTCGAGTCCATGGACATTTTAGGACTCAAGACCCCGCCGAGCTGGGAATTGAACCCTGGTCCCGGGCTGACCTCTGCTTCCAGGTCTGCCTCCTCTAACCAGTGAGCCACACTTCTCCTAGCAGCCTACTCATCATTGTTTCCCAAAAAAACTTTAAAAAGTGTGAAAGGGCACTCTGAGAGACACCACCAACCTCACCAATGACCCTTTGAAAAGAACCAGAGGCCAAAAGGTGCAGGGAGCACAATACCTGCACATGTGTTGGAATTGATTGTGTCCTGGCTGTTGCATGTTCCAAATATGTCTTCAATTCATCAATTAGGTCCAAAATGGTGTGTGGATGCAGTCTGTATTTCTCATAAATTTCCTCTTCAGTTTGCTGAAACACTGTAATACGCAGTCTGAATATTCTCTCCTGCCTCTGTCTCCTCTATGCAAGGGCTTGAACGCGCAGCCTCCTGGCGATCAGGTACAGTCCAGCCATTGTGACAGTTGAAACAGCATTGTGGAGTTCTTTATATACTTTGAACTTGGTTCCCACCTGACTGTTGTTAGTGTTAATTGTGATTTCTTAAATTGCGATTTTCGTGTTTTCGCTATTAGCGACTTTTTGATACATCTATTTGCGATTTCTTATTTTGCGATCTCTAGATTTGCGATTATCGCAAAATAAGAAGCACGTAAAATTAGGAATCACAAAAATGTTTGCAGAAACACAAAAATCGCAAATAAGTAATCGCAGAAATAGCGATTACTTATTTTGCGATGCGAAAAATTACATACATCACAAATTTCTACTTTTTTGTCACAAATGCTGTATTTTTGCGATTCGCAGGGTTTGCGACAAAAAAATAGCTTGATACATCTGCCCCTAAGTCTCAAGCTTGAGGTGAAAGGTGCACTGTGCCAGACACGCCGATTAAAAAGGAAGCTGTAAAACTACGACGGACAAGGACTAAGTTAAGGCTATACAGTTCACTGGTGGACGCAAGATTGGAAATTTAGTAAATGTTCGAAGGCAATATGGCTCAGCCCACCCCACTTTGTAAAGCAAGACAAGTGCAGACATAGCAAGACGCCATACAAATTAAAATGAGGTGCTCAATTCAATGGCCTCATAAGTGGCACCAAGGCCTGCTTTCAAAGAGGTTTCTATAGCATATCGCTCTCGACATCACGCCACAAAAACATAGTCTCCCTTCGGTAAAACAGGGAATATTTTTGTTAGATAGGATTTTATGAAAGCCAGGTTAGACAAAAGGTCATACCTGGGAAGGAAGCCTCCTGCCAGAGTTTTAACCAAAGACTTTGGGTCTCCCGTAGGAACTTCCAAGGCACTGTTGCTTGTTGTTCTTGTCAAATAGCAAAATCCTATTTGAGATAGAGGGTTGAGTACTAGGTAGGTGCTGGACATCCACGCCAGAAGGAGGCGCAGACAGTATCTGAGGAGTTTGATGTGGAGAGCAGAAAAGACTTTTAAATATACATAGGTGTCATTGGTGTATTGCTAAACTTTGATAATGGTATTTATGAGTTGTGCCCCAAGTGCAAACAAGTGTAAATTGTGGAAAAAGCAACATTAAAAAAAAAAAAGTCCAAAAAGCTTTGACTGTGATATTGGGTAATGATGCATGCAGTACAATTAATAGTAGGAACATTAATTTAATGGCAAATATTCCGAAACAAATAATAGTCGACCGATGTTTTGACTCCAAAGTAATTAGTTAATTGGATCTTTATCAGGCCAAAGGGACAGGGCAACATGTTGCACCCTAAAAAAGAGGGAAAAGGTCACGAGAAGGGCCACAAATTATTACAGAAAAAATAAAGGAATGTAAGTGTAGATGACTTACTAAATCAAAGTTGTAAGAATCCAATATTCTGAAACTAGAAAATAAGCTATTTTGACATGAATATTATTAAGAAGGAGCTGGAAAAGAAGATCCCCAACTTACCCAAACATGATAAGAGGGAATGAAGTGTAAAATCATGCAATGAAAAACCATTAGCTCTCTCTATGGGATATATGATGAACAGAAAGAGAAAATGTGTTGTTGGTATGTTTAAAAAGGATATAAGTAAATTAACAATAAGGTATCAACAGAGTAAAACAAATTTACTTCAAAGAAGTGTCAGCCGCACGGGGTGGCTTTCCCAAACAAAACAAGAAAGCGATCGATAAGCATCAGTCGAAATACTATCCCAGGATTGCAACTTGGCTGTGAGAATGGAGGTGCACACCGCAACCTTCCACCAGCAGATGATCAAAATTGAAAGCCTTTTAGTGGTAAAAAACCTTGGTTTGATGGGGAAATAAAGCTACTTTTAGAATAAATTATAAGGACTAAATGAAATCATTTTTCAGACTATCAATAATTGGCTTTTTAGTGGAGGTAGAAGAAAGACTATATCACAAACAACGCAAATAAAATTAAATTGGTACATGACATAAAAGAAAAGTGTACAAAACAAGCACTGTACACATCAAAAGTACAGAAAGGTTGCAATGGAGATGAAAATTGGTATCAAGTATGATAGAGGCACAAAGAAAATGTGAGATGTTAGTTGTTAATTCAGCAAAACACAAAAGATGATGGACAGAATGTTGCACAATGGCAAAACATTCACCCCCAGTCACATATCTGGGTTTAATCCATCGTTATTTTGCTCACAACGCTACCCCAGTTCAGACATGGCCATATGCAAATCAGTCTTGACCCTGTGCCTCATGGGAACAGTCAAGCCCGAACTGCCACGCCATGTCTTCCCTGGACTGGAATCAAGCATCCTAGGACCGGTTTCTGGCTATCAGCCGTCATCAGCCAGCATAGCTTGACTCCGGTGGCGTAGTGAGCACGGGACCCAGGTCTGGGCATACCCTTCCGACTAAGGGCGAACAGCAAAACACACAAGATAATGGACGGAATGTTGCACAATGGCAAAACATTCATGTTAATTCAGCCCACACAAGTGAAAATATAATAAGCCCATGAGATGAATGCAAAATGTGCACCAGGAGTAACAAAATTGTTAATGTCATTCACAAGTGACCAATAACATTTATTTGGAGTTAGGTTGCATTGCTAGATTTTGTCACTCTTTATATTACTTGAATCAATATCCCACTGATTTCTGTCGTTCTATTCTTCAGCGTTCTCGGGACATTAAGATTGTTTTTACATCACTTCCTCTTACGGTGCTGTTGACTTGTTTGACAACTTCTAAGCAGATGTCATCTGCGAAGAGTATCATATTCCTAATATGTTCCACCAATGGTGCATTGGGAGTGTTGGATCTGATCCGGCTCTTGCATTGCAAGAGACAGAATTTCTGTATTTGAGTAGTCTGGCCCATAAATGCCTTGAAAAAAGGACACCAAAATGCAAAGATTTAAATTTGTGAGTTACAAATTGTATGTTATGCTGAAACTTATGGTGTGTGAAATATTTAGTTATCATAGTAAATGGACAAGCAGCATGATTGCCACATCTAAAGTGTCCTGCAAAAGGTGATAGATACCAACAAGAAGGGATGATCCTTTTCGTAGGTAGCTTAGTATATGATTTGTCAATATGATCCCTAATGTTCCTTCCCCTCTAAAACAAGAATAGAGCTTTCTGAAGCAACAGATATGTCACCCTAAGAAAATGGCAGTTGTTATTTATAATATTTTAGATTTTATTGCTGGCTTTGTTGTAAGTGGAGACAAAAATAAATCGATCTGTGATGTCATTACACTGTCTAGGTGCCATAGTTTTTCTCTAGGACAAAAAGAACACCTACCTTTGGTAACACTCTTTCTGGTGGGTACTCTACCTAAGAGCAGATTCCTCACCTTGTAAATAACTCTAGGCACCATACTAGATCCGGAAACTCAAACAGTAATGCTCCTACGTGCCGGTAGGTGGCGCAGTGCAGCTCCGCCGCAAACATCGTTTTACTCCAGAAGTGATGAACTGAGCCACTTATAAGCACCACCCATGCAAGCTGAAGTCACTTTCTTCCATAAACCTGAACGTGTCCTTAGACTCGGAGCCCAACAGCATACTGGGAAGACCAGTGTGCAAATTCCAAAATTGACACCTTTTACCCGGACCGGACCATGCGGATAGTTCTTCCCCTTCCCCTTCCAGCGCCCGATCGTTCTCTTACTCTATGCCGCATTCCTGTGGGATTCCAGTCAGGACAGTAGGTCACTCGAGAGAGGTCCGTTCAGAATCGGTGAAGTTCATTTAATCGGCAGCCGGACGAGGGCCCTCTCAAGGCAGGTATACTCCGATCATTTAGATATTCACCTCATCGTCTGGATCTCTCTTACTGGACCTCATGTCACTGATGGACCCCGCGTTGGGACGCCAATTGTAAAATGTGAGTCCATACTGGTATCGATGCCCGGTTGGCTGGCGCAAGACGCCTCTTAGTTTCCATTCTGAATAGTTACCAAATAAAGAGACGAGCGCTGGCAGCAGGAGTCACAAGAACAGGATTTATTACTCATGAGGAGAGCCTGTCATTTCGGACACGAAACACAGTGTCTTTCGGGAGGTGCTCTAACAAGTGAGCTGCAACGTCGTCTTTTATACTGTACAGAACATTTAGCATTACAATCACAACATTGTGAAACACGGAAAGAACATCCCCATGATCCTCGTGTCAATCCTACCCCACATATGTTCACAATAGGGACCCTTGACCTGCTGATAAGAGGGGAGGGTAATCACGCAGCTGAGTGTTCCGCCAACTTTTAGGATGTGTGCGCCTGATCATAGCCCAGGGGGTGGGGTGCCCAGGATCAATAGTGGGTCCTTTGAAGAGGAGTGATTCCATACAATAAGCAGTAAACAGTATCTCCTGGCTTAGGCGATGACCTCAGACATGTGTGGACAGTCAATCGCGGAGGGAGGGCTTACTAACAGATGGGTTATTCATGAAAGGAGAGGAGGTGCTGGTCAGGCGCGGCCGTGACTCCCAAGGACAGGGTCTTGCAGAAGAAGAAGGTTTATGACTTGCCTGTGTGAGGGAGAAGGGAGGGGGAGCTAGGGTGTGTACAGGGACCGAGTCGCACAGAGAGAGAGAGATCTTATGACTTATGCGTGAGAGAGCGGGGACAGTCAGGTGCAGCTGGGGAGGGCTATGTCAGCTAAGGCAAAGGGTGCCTCTCCAAGAGGGAATGGGGGGTTTGCGTAGGTCAAGCAGGAGGGTTGCCTTTCAGGGCAGGGTCGCACAGAGGGAGAGGGTTTCATAGTCTATGCATGTGAGAGAGGGAGGGGGTTCAGATACGCGCAGAAGGGAAGCCGGTGATTCTAATGAGCAGAAAAAGGCCAGGGTGCCTAAAATGGCTGTCATGTACATATGGGTGCCGGCTTTTACTGGCAGAGTGATGCGGTCAATAGTTTACGGTATTTATGGTGCTTACAGGGAGAGGAGCGGGAAAATGGAATAATGAACGCTGTTTATGTACATCAATTTCTCAAATTTCCACAGTCGCCCCTTTTTACATTACAGAGTTCATTTTTAGGTTTCGCTGGGGGGCGGAGCCGTCAGGCTCCTCCTCCAGCGAAATCTGTAGTTTCTAGTATGGGTGACTTTACCCCGCCTCTCTGCTTCATTGGCTAGCTCCATAAATGGAGGCTAGCCATTGGAACAGAGAGGCGTCCGTCAATGCCGGACCAGACACGGGGGCGTTCCCGAGATTCTTTGGCTTTTGCCGACGTCACGCGACGCCGGGAACGCCCCCCTGTCTGGTCCGGCCGGGCCGTGTTTGCTGTTCCCTCCTCCCTCCCGACGTCCGTGTCCTTTCCCGCCCCCCACGTCCTCTCCCGCCCGCCCCCCTCGTCCTCTCCCGCCCCCCCCTGTCCTCACAAACCAATATTGGTATCCCGTCCCGCCCGGGGGTTTCTTCAGCCGGCCGGCCAATCCCAGCACGGCCGGCCGGAAGTGCCCGCCCCCCCCCGCCGCCCAGCGCGAGAAGAGGAGCCACGGCGAGCGCTGGAAGTCTGCGCTGCGCATGGAAAACAAGCTTCCCCACTCGGGTAACTGCTGGAAGTGAAGGTAGGCACATCGGGCATGAGTGTGTGTGGGGCTTCAGAATTGGCACTTTCCCCTGTATGACGAGCACTGCTAAAAACACCAGCATACGGACCTGGAACCCTTGGAAAGCTGCAGTTTCTAATAGAAAGCACAAGCCCGAGTCTAGGAACTCCCGCCCGCCCCCCTCGTCCTCTCCCGCCCCCCCCCCCCCGCCGCCCAGCGCGAGAAGAGGAGCCACGGCGAGCGCTGGAAGTCTGCGCTGCGCATGGAAAACAAGCTTCCCCACTCGGGTAACTGCTGGAAGTGAAGGTAGGCACATCGGGCATGAGTGTGTGTGGGGCTTCAGAATTGGCACTTTCCCCTGTATGACGAGCACTGCTAAAAACACCAGCATACGGACCTGGAACCCTTGGAAAGCTGCAGTTTCTAATAGAAAGCACAAGCCCGAGTCTAGGAACTCCCGCCCGCCCCCCTCGTCCTCTCCCGCCCCCCCCCCCGCCGCCCAGCGCGAGAAGAGGAGCCACGGCGAGCGCTGGAAGTCTGCGCTGCGCATGGAAAACAAGCTTCCCCACTCGGGTAACTGCTGGAAGTGAAGGTAGGCACATCGGGCATGAGTGTGTGTGGGGCTTCAGAATTGGCACTTTCCCCTGTATGACGAGCACTGCTAAAAACACCAGCATACGGACCTGGAACCCTTGGAAAGCTGCAGTTTCTAATAGAAAGCACAAGCCCGAGTCTAGGAACTCGGCAGCACCCTCCCCCGAACCACAATCCGCCCCCCTCCACAACTATGTAACACCCGAGATGTCACAAGACAGCTCAATAAATCCCACTGCACGTATATTCCGTGGCCGCGTGGACAATGCCACCTTTTCATACCCACATCTGCACATATCCCATTCCCCCAGCAGAGCCAGCGAGGGAACCAAGCCACCAGGGGCTGCGTCCGTGCACTCCCTGCTCCTCCCAGAGCACCTTTCCCTCTAGAACTATGAAACATCAGAAAGGGTTTCTGGCCACCCCAGGCCTGGCGTGTCTTACCCTTTCTGCCGAAAGCAAAAATCTCTACGGTGAACCCCGATTTTCTGGAACCATATACCACGGCCTCAAGTGACAAGCTCTGCCATGCGCCCTTTCCTCTACCCTCCCAACTCTTACAGTTTTTCTCCTCCACAGGCTGAGATTTCTTTTAAGTATTATTCCCCTCACCCATGGCCCAGGTCTTACCCCCCAGTCATGTCGCATCTCGATTCGAGGCTCTATCTCACGCCCCTTCCCGGTGCTAGAAACCCTTCTAAAGGATGCCCCCATCCGAAGCTCTATTTATCCACTGCCCCCAGAGAGATCCCAACTTTGTAACATAGCGCTTTGTTTCTTATTTGGCTAGACTGTGTAACATAGCGCTTTGTTTTCTATTTAATTAGATTGTGTAACATAGCGCTTACTTTTGTATTTAGTTAGACCATGTAACATAGCGCTTTGTTTTGTATTTAGTTGGACTTTGTAACATAGCGCTTTGTTTTGTAGTTAGTTAGACTGTGTAACATAGCGCTTGCAAGGCTGTGCCTCTCACGCTGACCCGTGTGAGTACCTACCGACCCAGGGGGGAGCGTCAGCTCTGCTGTTGGTGACGTCTACTTGCCCCTCTCTCTCACAAGGTACACAGTCTACTCCCCTCTCTCTGCGTCTCTTCTCTCCCTCTCTAGCTCTTCATCTCTCTTATTCTGCCTGTTTCCTGCTCGCTCGCTCTCGTGCTCCCTCTCTTTCGGTCTCTCTTTCACATTGTCTCGCTCCTGCTCTAGATGTGTGTCTCTCTCTTACTCTCACCCCTTTCCATTCTGCTTTTTCTCCTTTCTCTTTAGCTCTTGTTCTTTTTTTCGTTCTCACTTTATCTCCCCTCTCACTTCATTGCTATTTCTCCTTCTTTCTTTTTCTTACTCTCTCCATCCCTTCCTCTCCCTCCCTAACTCTTTTCTTCCCTCCCTTCGTCTCCCCCTCTCTCTCCCTCCCTCCTTCCTCTCTCCCTCCCAGCCTCCCTCCCTGCCTCTCTTTGTCCCTCCTACTCATCATCCCTCCCTCCTTTCCTCTCTCGCTCCCTTTCTTAGTCAGTGCTATTGTGAAATGTCAGTGCTTCGTGGGGGGTCTAGCTTAAACTGCATTTCTGGTCGGACCCTTTCTTAGCATTCCTTTCTCTTTTTCACGGGTGATTTTAATGTCAGATTCGTTTTCCTTAAACAATTTGTTTTGAATTTGGCTAGAGTGTGTAACATAGCGCTTTGTTGTGTATGTAGTTGAACTTTGTAACATAGCGCTTTGTTTCTTATTTGGCTAGACTGTGTAACATAACGCTTTGTTTTCTATTTAATTAGATTGTGTAACATAGCGCTTACTTTTGTATTTAGTTAGACCATGTAACATAGCGCTTTGTTTTGTATTTAGTTGGACTTTGTAACATAGCGCTTTGTTTTGTAGTTAGTTAGACTGTGTAACATAGCGCTTGCAAGGCTGTGCCTCTCACGCTGACCCGTGTGAGTACCTACCGACCCTGGGGGGAGCGTCAGCTCTGCTGTTGGTGACGTCTACTTGCCCCTCTCTCTCACAAGGTACACAGAGTCTACTCCCCTCTCTCTGCGTCTCTTCTCTCCCTCTCTAGCTCTTCATCTCTCTTATTTTGCCTGTTTCCTGCTCGCTCGCTCTCGTGCTCCCTCTCTTTCGGTCTCTCACATTGTCTCGCTCCTGCTCTACATGTGTGTCTCTCTCTCTCTTACTCTCACCCCTTTCCATTCTGCTTTTTCTCCTTTCTCTTTAGCTCTTGTTCTTTTTTTCGTTCTCACTTTATCTCCCCTCTCACTTCATTGCTATTTCTCCTTCTTTCTTTTTCTTACTCTCTCTCCATCCCTTCCTCTCCCTCCCTAACTCTTTTCTTCCCTCCCTTCGTCTCCCCCTCTCTCCCTCCCTCCTTCCTCTCTCCCTCCCAGCCTCCCTCCCTGCCTCTCTTTGTCCCTCCTACTCATCATCCCTCCCTCCTTTCCTCTCTCGCTCCCTTTCTTCCTCCCTCCCTCTCCCTCCCCTCCCTCCCTCCCTCCTTTCCTCCCTCCGTCCCTCTTTTCTTCCATTCCTCTCTCCAGTCCCCCTCTCTCAACACCTCCCTCCCTCTCCACCTCCCACCCCACCTCACTCCCTCTCTCCCTCACTACCTCTCTCCATCCCTCCCTCTCTCCGTCCGTCCCTCTCTCTACCACCCTTCGTCTCTCTACCTTCCTCCGTCCATCCCTCTCTCCCTCCCTGCCTTCCTCTCTCCCTCCCTCTCTGTCCCGCCCCCTCCCTCTCTGTCCCTCCCTCTCTCTCCCTCGCTGCCTCCCTCTCTCCCCCTCGCTGCCTTCCTCTCTCCCCTGTCCCTCTCTCTCTCCCTCGTCTCTCTCTCCCTCCCTCCCTCTCTCCATCTCTCCCTCTACCTCCCCCCTTCCCTCTCTCCCTGCCTCTCTCCCTGCCTCTCTCCCTGCCTCTCTCCCCCCTGCCTCTCTCCCTGCCTCTCTCCCCCCTGCCTCCCTTCCTCTCTTCCTCCCTCACACTCTCCGCACCCCCCTCTCTGTACCCCCTCTCTCCCTCTCGCTCTCCCTCTCTCCCTCCCTCTCTCTCCCCCTCTCCCCCTCTCTCCATCTCTCCCTCTCTCCCTCCGCCCCTCCCTCTCTCCCCTGCCCCCCTCCCTTCCTCTCTTCTTCCCTCACACTCTCCGTACCCCCTCTCTCCCTACCTCTCTTCCTCACTCTTTTGCTCTCATTCGCTTTCACCCTCTGTGTCTCGGAGACTCCCTCATGCTATCGGTCCATAAGCCTGAAGACTACTTAAGGAAGCCTGGGACCCACAATTCCCTGGAGCTCGAGGGGGATCAGTACCACTGAACCCCCTGAGATGTGAAACCGAACCCACTGCACCCTCTTATGTGTGAGCTGCTGCTATGTTACGATATTCTAAATACACCTCACTGTCTCCGAATATTACATATAAACACACATTTTGAATTTGGACGAGTGCCCCTGTGCACTGTCAGTGATCTGGCCAAAGAGGGCACGAACTACCTGAAACTGGATCATAAATCCAAGATGTTCCAAACAGGGTCCCCAAAAATACGTTTGGCCCAGAGCCCCCAAAATCCTTAAAATGTCCCTGATGACAGCGCTGTAGTGATAGACTTCCATTCCTGGAACGTGCCAAACCTGGACCATAGGGCATCCCGACTGACCATACATCCTCCTCCCGGTGACGGGATCAAGTTCCTTCATAGCTCATCCTGCAAAGTGGTTCACTTCAAGGCGTTCAGGTGCGTTCATTGTGTCTGGTGGTTTTGAAAAGCGCCAGATTAGGAATATTGGGGTTTTAAGCGTTGTACAATACAGCGCCCCTACATTCAAATCACACAAGGTCAGGTAGGTGAAAGGAGAGATGAGACTTCATGCCCATTCAATCCACAGGGTTTATTCTAATACTGGCAGCGGGAGGAGCTTGTGTACCAATTACATAGATGCCGCCAAAAGGGAACAAGCATTTACAATGCAATGGTCTCGGCATTCTTAAAGTTAGAGCTATTGGCATTGCTCATGACATTATTTTTATTTATGCTTTTGTTTTTAAAACATAAATAAATGGCATTGTCATTTACAATGCCTATAGCAGGTCATAAGCCTCCTTTTGTTGGAGTCTCCTGGCTGTCAGCAGTCAGGAGCCTCACACCTGATGCAAATGGAGCGGAGGGCTCTGTGCGTGTGTTTGGGGAGCTCTTTGCGTGTGTGTGGGGGGCTCTTGTGTGTGGGGGGCTCTTGTGTGTGGGGGGCTCTTGTGTGTGGGGGGCTCTTGTGTGTGGGGGGCTCTTGTGTGTGTGGGGGGCTCTTGTGTGTGTGGGGGGCTCTTGTGTGTGTGTGGGGGGCTCTTGTGTGTGTGGGGGGCTCTTGTGTGTGTGTGGGGAGCTCTTGTGTGTGTGGGGGGCTCTTGTGTGTGTGGGGGGCTCTTGTGTGTGTGGGGGGCTCTTGTGTGTGTGGGGGGCTCTTGTGTGTGTGGGGGGCTCTTGTGTGTGTGGGGGGCTCTTGTGTGTGTGGGGGGCTCTTGTGTGTGTGGGGGGCTCTTGTGTGTGTGGGGGGCTCTTGTGTGTGTGGGGGGCTCTTGTGTGTGTGGGGGGCTCTTGCGTGTGTGTGGGGGGCTCTTGCGTGTGGGGGAATCTTGCGTGTGCGTGGGGGGCTCTTGTGTCTGTGGGGGGCTCTTGCGTGTGTGGGGGCTTTTGCGTGTGTGGGGGTCTATTGCATGTGTGGGGGGCTCTTGCGTGTGTGTGGGGGGCTCTTGCGTGTGTGTGTGTGTGGGGGGCTCTTGCGTGTGTGTGGGGGGGCTCTTGCGTGTGTGTGGGGGGGGCTCTTGTGTGGTGTGTGGGGGGGCTCTTGTGTGGTGTGTGGGGGGGCTCTTGTGTGGTCTGTGTAGGGGGCTCTTGTGTGGTGTGTGTGTGGGCCTCGTGTGTGTGTGGGGGGCTCTTGTGTGTGTGTGGGGCTCTTGTGTGGGTGTGTGTGTGTGCAAATGCAATACGTCTCGCATTTGCGACAGAGTAAGCTATTGGCATTGTAAATGACAATGCCATATATTTATCTGTTTTCAAAACCAACACATAAATAAAAAGTTTGTCATTTACAATGCCAATAGCTCTAACTTTTCCGAAGGCGAAACCGTTGCATTGTAAATGCTTGTTGTAATTGATGGGGGTACAAAAATACACAGGCGTGGTTGAAGAATTAGCATTTGTCAATATTAACATTTGGCATATAATCATGGACAGTTGATGTGATTGGCAGGATGCAGCACATAGGAAATTGCATTTGTCGAGTTCCTAACATTCAAACGCACTACATAGCATAAATGTATCTGACTTAAAAAATGCGACCAATGAGCATCTTGACCAAGCAGCTGAGGGCAGAATTCAGTTCAATACACAAGATCTCTTCGTCACAGTGTCTTTTTAGCAGTGAGCCATCACTGGTAGGCTCTAGTCCGTATCCTCTCGTTGGCGCTGTTGAGCACCGGCGGTGGAGCTATAGGTCCAGCTCGTATTCAACCTTTCGCGTTGCAAGGTGCGGTCTGTCCTCTGCTGTTAGACCACAGTCCTGTTCTCTAACCAGTTCTTTTAGTGGCGCCTTATGCTTGGCACCTATATTTCCGTGGCAACACCCTATTTCTACTTGAATGCCGTTCCTTTTGGCGTGTAGTCACATGGAAAAGAGGGTGGGTGTGGTTCAAAATAGTCGATAGGAGAGAGGGCGGAGTTGTGTCAGAGTTCCTGGGACACACAAAGGGACCAGGGGAGCAAAGGATAACAAGCAGGCAGGCCCATCAATCGGGCCCAAAGAAGGGGGACGGAGACTCCAGGCACACGTGGGTTAGCAGACGGAGGGCTTCAGGGCAGCCCGTCAAGTTTCATTTCCCACGTTTGAAATTGCTGTCTCGTCCCGTATCTTGTTGCTCTGCAGCTCCACCTTTGGTCGAGGTCACATGTGTCTCAAGATCTGCAGCTAGGCTGTACGTCACGTCCGACCCTTCTCCTCCGGTGATCGTGAATCTTTGAATAGGTACAAAACAAGCTTTTAGAGAACTGGCAGACGAAGACATTTATGCATGTGAACTCCTCCCTTAATCCTACGCACTTGGGAGATACGCTCATCGGTCACAGTCAGAGGTCTATTACCAAGCAGTGCACATGTCGGCATTCCCACTGAGTTCATACCAAGTTTATTCATCGTCCCATTTATAACTCAAATGGGGATAAATAAGATTCCCATCAACTGTGCATTTCATCAAATTCAACATTTCAGAACATTTCCCTTCAAGGCTGCCTAACCTTTTCAAACAGAGCAGGGGTGCTATCATTGATAGTCAGGGTAAAAACAGCTTTTCTCGAGGGGCGACGGTTACTCATGATCGTCATGTTTATATCTGGGACAGCAGCTGGGGTCTATCAAATGGGGCGGGGATGCTTCGGGCGCTCGCGCTTGGGTGCAAAAAAAAAAAGGGGGGGGGGTGGGGCAATCTGGGCATTGGAGGTCAACCTAGACGTTGGCGTTCGTCTCTGATGAACAAAAAAATAAGGTGCCATAGACATACAGTTCCCCTATAAAAGGCCATATTGGGGGACCTTAGTCGTCTTACCTGTCCTTTCCTTCTCAGCCAATTCGAGTTCATTCATTTTGCAGAAAGGAGAGGTAGTAATATGGCGAGATACAATCATTTTAGTTTCGGTCAATTTCGCTGAACACCTGCGCGTTCAATAAGTATCCAATCAGACTGGTGCCAGCGAGGCACGGTTTTACCATAAAAAGGAAGAGGAAATAGGGAGACTCTCATAGAGAGTGCGAGTCGTCCGCAATCTAAACGAGCCATTTGGTACACGTATGACATGTAGAGAGAGAGAGAGAGACAGAGTGAGGGAGAGAGATAGAGAAAGGGAGAGACGTGTACAAAAATAGGTCATTTAGTGCGTTCACAACACAGAACAGTAGGGGGTCAGGTAACGGAGAGACGCAAACAAAGAAAGAACATAAACCCCTACAGTACACACACACACACAAACTCAGACGAAGGAAGACAGTACCTGTATTACATATATAAGACATTCACAACAAAACAGAAAACAATAGTTGGCCAACAAGATCTATATATATATATATTTTTTTTTTATATATATTTCGTATCTTTACTGTCCTATTTACCTACGTGCTTAGCTCTTTTTACCTTTCCCTCCTTTTCTCTCTCGCTTGTTATCTCTCCGAGCGTTCTCAATTGCCAATACTTACACCTCCGTTAGTCGATCAGAAATGAACCTGGTCGCGCTATTTACCCATGGTTGGATCTTAAACCATTTTTCAGTTCCTTCCTTTGGTGGGAAGTTCTCCAGGCTGAGGCAATGGCGAGTATTGATCGGGGGGACAGTCGGGCAGCTTGGCTAGATCTATAAGAGTGTGAGAAGGGGGGCAGTACATTTCGAACATCAGCAACATTTCTAACTTCCCAGACGGGTGCAGTCTTGGTAACCCTTACCCGTGCACTTTTCTTTTGTCCTTTCCCTACCTAGTCAAACGTCTAGTTACATTCTCTAACGTGCTATTTCGAGTCAATTTTTCGTCATACAGTACCCGTCAAGTCTCTATGTCAGTCCATCCTCCCAGTCGCTATGTTCTAAGGAGGAACAGTCATGTTTAAGTCTACGTCTTTTAAAAGCTTCTCGTCATAAGGACTATGCTCATATTCCCTCCTTCCCTTTTTCGTCGGTGGTTCGATCATCGTTCTCCCATACCTCAGCCGATGTTCCAACGTGACCTGCAGAAGGGAGTAGAAAGAAGGGGTGGGGGGGCAGCATTCAAACCACATCAGCATGCAGTAATCCGAAAATGTTTTTACCTACCACATACTTGACCTATGTCCACATAGTGCATTTCTTTACCATCTCGGCGTTTAAGCCCAGAGGGACCAGTAATGTCAGATAGATAATCATTGACGATCTGCGTATCTACATGAGTTACTTGGTCGCGACCCCTTTTGGTTGTGTGCAAGGGTGGCGGTCAGGTGGCATTTCTGTGGTGTCGTTTTTAAGGCGTCTAAAACACTTTTCCGGCTGCCTGTGACACATAATGTGGCTGCTAAATATCGGGTCCTTTTTAACCTTCAGCCTTCATCATACTTTCTCGTTGCTCACAGTAGTAATATATTCAAAACTCATTAATGCAACCGCTACAAATATGCTTTCTTTTTCAAAATACTTTTAATAAAAAGTGCTGGTGTATAAGTACAGGCCTACAACCCAGTGGACCGGCCACGGAGCAGATTGGAACTGTACATAAGAAGAACGAAGTTGGTGGCAGTTCATTGCATAAAGTGCGGCAGTGCAATAAAATCGTATCGAACTTTCCTACAGAGCAAGCATGATGCATATCAAGAATTCAGTTTTTCAATTAATTCATTAATTCATTATCCAAATGCTCATTCAGTGCCTAAATTATACCAATTCATTGTTCTCAATCATAATTAGTACCCCCCCTAAATCAGTTCATTGTCCAAACACATGATCAATATCTGTATTGCTTTCTTCTCTAAGCACATAATCACTATCCATCTTATCGACTTTCATTGTCCAAAAAATGCATACATATCTCAGAGCATCAATATTCGAGCAATCCGGGTGAACAGGGAGTTCAAAGTTTCGTTTCGTGTATCGGCGCCATTTTGGGCGAGGTCAGGCAGGTTCCGGTATAGTCAGAATGTCTCCAATGACTCATGGTTGGACCAGAACCTTCCGTTGGCAGTTCAAAAAGTTTTTCGCAATGTGGTAACAGTCTAATAATATGGACCATCAGTCAAAGAGTGGGGAGGGCGGCAACAATTTTCCTACCGGGTCATTCTGGTGTTCCACCGGAACTGAACAAGTCTGTACCTTGGCTGTGTTTTAGCCATTTCCAAACTGAGGCTGGCGCCGGCAGGAGTGCGTTGATGTCGCGGGTCCCAGTGAGGGGGACGGGGGCGCCCATGCGGAGGGGTCGGGGGGCCCCCCGGCTCTCATAGAATCTTCAAAGTTGAGGAGAGAAGGCATGGGGCGTGTGCCCGTCCTGGGCAAAAGACCGCTTTTCGATGTGGACCCTCTTTAAGCAAGAGCGTTGGGGTGTCGCTGAAAGCCTCCACCTGGAGGGAGGTGGGGGAGGCTCGTTCGCGCCACCTCCCCCTTCCAGCGACCCCGCGCCGTTCCTCGGCTCCACTGCTTCGGTATTGGCCGTGCCGGCTATTGAAGATGGGGGGGGGGGGTCGGTGGCTGAGGCAAGACAGCCCCCCCCCTTTGACATGTGGCGGGACTACCTGAAACTATCCAGGGGTTGACATGTGGCGGGACTACCTGCAATTGTCCAGGCGTCGACATGTGGCGGGACTACCTGTAAGCGCCGCCGTCCTCGCCTTGGCTTCGGCCTCCTTTGCGGGCCGGATCAGGCGAGAGAGAGAGAGGGGGGGGTGGTCGGTGGCTGAGGCAAGACAGCCCCCCCCGTGGCCTGCAGGGCAGCAGAAGAGGAGAGAAGGAGAGGCCATCACGGTTTTCTGGGCCGTCCGCCCCACAGCCTCCCCTTCCGACTGCGGCCAGGCGAGCCCCGCATGCCTCGAGGCCTCGCCTTCCGGATGGGCGTAACCGCGGACCTGTGGCACTTCGGGAGTTTCCGGAATGGGGGTAGGTACCTATTGATTTGTATCTATTTCATGTGACCGTTATTTGGGCGTGGTGGGCAACGAGGCAGACATGTTTGGAGCAGGAGTAGGCAGTGGAACCTAGCTACCTCGTGGCTGTCTTGCTGTCAAATTTTTCGCCATTTTATATTTCTTATTACGAACTGTTTCTAATGTTTCTTATTTTTAGTGAAGTCAAAAGCTCATCAGGGGGTTACTGACTTAGCCTGATTTCTTTTTCTTTTTATTCTTCTTTTCCTTAGCGTGTTTCGAGCCAAAGTTTCTTGTTAATAGGGTACGGTGATCACTTCATATTTTTATGTGTCCTTTTCATTAGGGGCTTTCCTGGACGGACCAGACGAGTTACCTCCAAATAATGGTCCGGGGTGGAACTAGATTATCGATCAAAAGGGGAACATATATTCCTTCATTAGGGTATCATCCTGGACACACCAAACGATGTACTTCCACTTACTAGGGTAGCCTCCTGGACGGACCAGATGGTCTACTTCCACTAAATGGCCCATGAGTGGGGAGCATATGTCCTCCATAAGGGTAGCCTCCTGGACGGACCATGCGAGCTACCCCCCAAATAAACAATCAGTGGGGAGTGGGTAGGACTGATGAATTCACAAAGGGGCATAACCTACCCTTTACTACTTGCAAAGACTAGACAGAATATTTCTATTCCACGTTGTTTGCAAATACCTCAAACGAAACAATTCCTGGAACAACAATGTCCAGGCAACCAATCAATCAGTGGGGAGAAAAACAGGCATGACGGATTACAACGGGGACAAACGTCTGCATTACCTGCCCTTCGCTATCCATAAAGGAAGACAGAATATTTCTACTCGTCTCTGTTTGTAGACAGGGAAGATCTCAAAGAGCAACAATCGATTATTAATCGATTCCAAACAATCAGTGGGGAGAAAAGTAGGCATGACGGATTACAACGGGGACAAAAGTCTGCACTACCTACCCTTCTCTATCTGCAAAGAGGGGCGAACGTTCCTATTCACCGCTGTTTGCAAACAGAGAATGACTCGTTCTCAAGAAGAGAACCAATATTTCAAGTAGCATCCAAGGCTAAATGAACCAATAACAACAATATCAGTATTCAAATACCGATTCCAATACAATCAATCAACCAATCAGGTGGATAGAACCACCCTACCAATCAGGCGTAAAAACACCCTACTTAATCTTACCCGGACCGGACCATGCGGATAGTTCTTCGTCTTCCCCTTCCAGCGCCCGATCGTTCTCTTACTCTATGCAGCATTCCTGTGGGATTCCAGTCAGGACAGTAGGTCACTTGAGAGAGGTCCGTTCAGAATCGGTGAAGTTCATTTAATCGGCAGCCTGACGAGGGCCCTCTCAAGGCAGGTATACTCCGATCATTTAGATATTCACCTCATCGTCTGGATCTCTCTTACTGGACCTCATGTCACTGATGGACCCCGCATTGGGACGCCAATTGTAAAATGTGAGTCCATACTGGTATCGATGCCCGGTTGGCTGGCGCAAGACGCCTCTTAGTTTCCATTCTGAATAGTTACCAAATAAAGAGACGAGCGCTGGCGGCAGGAGTCACAAGAACAGGATTTATTACTCATGAGGAGAGCCTGTCATTTCGGACACGAAACACAGTGTCTTTCGGGAGGTGCTCTAACAAGTGAGCTGCAACGTCGTCTTTTATACTGTACAGAGCATTTAGCATTACAATCACGACATTGTGAAACGCGGAAAGAACATCCCCATGATCCTCGTGTCAATCCTACCCCACATATGTTCACAATAGGGACCCTTGACCTGCTGATAAGAGGGGAGGGTAATCACGCAGCTGAGTGTTCCGCCAACTTTTAGGATGTGTGCGCCTGATCATAGCCCAGAGGGTGGGGTGCCCAGGATCAATAGTGGGTCCTTTGAAGAGGAGTGATTCCATACAATAAGCAGTAAACAGTATCTCCTGGCTTAGGCGATGACCTCAGACATGTGTGGACAGTCAATCGCGGAGGGAGGGCTTACTAACAGATGGGTTATTCATGAAAGGAGAGGAGGTGCTGGTCAGGCGCGGCCGTGACTCCCAAGGACAGGGTCTTGCAGAAGAAGAAGGTTTATGACTTGCCCGTGTGAGGGAGAAGGGAGGGGGAGCTAGGGTGTGTACAGGGACAGAGTCGCACAGAGAGAGAGAGATCTTATGACTTATGCGTGAGAGAGCGGGGACAGTCAGGTGCAGCTGGGGAGGGCTATGTCAGCTAAGGCAAAGGGTGCCTCTCCAAGAGGGAATGGGGGGTTTGCGTGGGTCAAGCAGGAGGGTTGCCTTTCAGGGCAGGGTCGCGCAGAGGGAGAGGGTTTCATAGTCTATGCATGTGAGAGAGGGAGGGGGGTTCAGATACGCGCAGAAGGGAAGCCGGTGATTCTAATGAGCAGAAAAAGGCCAGGGTGCCTAAAATGGCTGTCATGTACATATGGGTGCGGGCTTTTACTGGCAGAGTGATGCGGTCAAAAGTTTACGGTATTTATGGTGCTTACAGGGAGAGGAGCGGGAAAATGGAATAATGAACGCTGTTTATGTACATCAATTTCTCAAATTTCCACAACTGCAAATCACAGATTCCTCTCCAGGCATGATGGTTTGCATCATGTGTCTCTGACCTTCTTTTAGTTGGCAGTTCGGGCTGGACTGTTCCCACAAGGAACAGGGTCAAGACTGATTTGCATCGTGTTGGGTCCAAACCTGGGTAGTGTGGTGAGCAAAAGAATGATGGATTAAACCCAGATCCTTGTGACTGAGGGTGCATGTTTGCATGGTCCAGCATTCTGTTCATCAATTAATTATTTTGCATACGTCGCCATAAGTGGGAACGGTATGCCCAGACGTTGGACCCGTGCTCACTACACCACTGGATTCAAGCTAGCCTGGCTGTTGAAGGGTGATGCCCTGAAACCGGTCCCAGGATTATTTTTTCCTGTCCAGTGAGGACCAGGTTTGGCAGTTCGTGCTGGACTGTTCCCACAAGGTACAGGGTCAAGACTGAATTGCATATGGCAGGATCCAAACTGGGGTGGTGTGGTGAGCAAGAAAATGATGGATTAAACCCAGATCCTTGTGACTGGGGGTGAATGTTTGCATTGTCCAGCATTCCGTCCATCAATTGTTTCTTTTGCATATGTCAACCTAAGTGGGAAGGGTATGCCCAGACGTGGGTCCCGTGCTCGCTACACGACTGGATTCAAGCTAGCCTGGCTGAAGAAGGGTGATGCCCTGAAACAGGTCACAGGATGCTTTTTTCTTGTCCAGTGAGGACCTGGTTTGGCAGTTCAGGTTGGACTATTCCCATTAGGAACATGGTCAAGACTGATTTGCATATGGCTGGGTCCAAACTGGGGGGTGTAGTGAGCAAAAGAATGATTGATTAAACCCAGATCCTTGTGACTGGGGGTGAATGTTGCATTGCCCAGCATGCTGTCAATCAATTGTTTCTTTTGCACTTTTAAAAAGTTGGCATTTTCTTACTTTAAACCATTCAGTGCTTTTGCCTGTCTCTGCATACACATCTGGGTCAGAATGGCAGTTGGGCTGTTTGTGCATTCACTCTAGTAAGTCACACAAACGGAGCTGAGGTGTGCTCCGTATATCCTGATGGCCCATCAGCAGGTTGATGTACCTTCCTGAGCTACAGTGGTGGTAGGAGTTGACAATGACACCAGAATAAGGTTGTGCCTGTCCACACACAAAGAAGTCCCTACTCCCTGTAATGTGTCAGGAGCCAGGGAGGGTTTTGTGCACTACTAAGACTTTTTTTGAAGTTTTCCTACTTCAAAGGCTGAATTTGGTAAAAGTACTGGACCCATGACACCATATACTCAGAAAGCTTCTGGGCTGAGGACATTCTGTGAGGAAGAAAAGCTTGATAGGCTGTCAGGAGGCGCTGCCACTTTGCTGTTTACTTTGCTGTGTTGGTCTTCTGCTTGCTGCATCTGTCCTGGGAGTCAAAGGACCTGTCTTTTGATGACTGTATCCTGGTTCCAAGGTTCTCCAAGGGTTTGAGTTGAACTGGCCTCCTGTTAAGAAGTATCAGGGCCATCAAATACTTCACCTGACTGTATAGGCTCTTCTGCTAAGTGTCCTGACTTGCCAAGTGGAGCCAAACCCAGTTCCTGGGTCCTTGGAAGTGAATTCTGGTGATTTCAAGAAGAAAATCCATGCATTGACTCCCAGTGTCATTTCGAACTGATGCATCAATGTAAAACTCAACGCAAATCCGCTGCCAGCACTGCCGCGTGGTCCCCACTTGACACAACACCGTGGCTTACAACGCAGGGCCCAGCTTCCTATTGCAGCTCGTCCGAATAACTGCTGCTGCGTGAGTCTCAAATACATATTACCAAAGTCTATGATGCACTGCTCGGACTTTGACGCAGTTCCTGCTTCATCACTATGGAATCAATGCAGTTCAACTTGATTTTCGACACATCATCCCTGGGTGCCTATTTCTTTATCCACAGTGCACAGCAGTAAGGAACCAACACATTGTGTCTGCAAACCAAGCATCACCTCCCATGTCTGGCAGTAAGGAACTAACACCTCACTTCCCCTGTAGCAGTACAAAACTGACACATCACCTGCTTTTTCAATGTTTCACCTCCCATGTGCCTCCCATCATCTTTGATTTTTGATGCAGCTAAGGTACTGTTCCCTAAACAAGCGCATCCATTGATTTATGTGGAGTAAACTTGCTTAACCTTATAAAAATTATATTTTGACTTGCGTATGTTGCATTTTTGTTGTTTTGGTCTTGTTTGATTCAGATAAATATTTGGCTATTTTTCTAAACTGGTTTGTACTCGTTTTGAAGTGTTTTAACTATGCTACTGTGTGTGTATGTATAGATACTTTACACATTGCCTCTGGGATAAGCTTGACTGCTCTGTGCCAAGCTACCAAGGGGGTGAATAGGGATGATCTTAGCTGTGTGACTCCCTTACCCTGACTAAGGTGAGTGTCCCTACTTGGACAGGGTGCAAACCAAGGCCCACTAGAGAACCCCTTTCTAACACTCATGTAGCAGTCTGACAGATATTCACGACAGGCACTGCACTTGCCAACACAGTGGAAGCAACCTCAGTTCTGGTGAAATGAGACCTAAGTCCTTTCTCAGCCTGCTTCTTAACTAATGCGTAGCAGATCTTATTGGGAGACATTGGGAGACATTGTCTTCTGCATCACCAGCCTATATTTGATCTAGAGAACGCCACAAAGACCTAATTGTCCACTGGACAATCCTTGGTATGTTCAATGTAAAAGCTCAGAATTCACACGAAGTCAAAGCTTTGGCAGAAACAAACAAGTTACTTAACTTCGGGAACTTTTGGGGGCGCCAGCTCCATCATGGATTTGCACATGGCACTGTGTGACGTCACTGGAGCTTAAAAAACCCGCCCTTGTCGAAGTAATGGCATCAGTATCTATCCACTTTTTAACTTACCTTTGAGGCAAATAGATGTAACTAACATCAAAAGTGTAGGTGCAGTTTTCATTGCAGTAAGGATACATATGAACAGATGAATGGATGGATAGGATTGTTTGGAATCGTCAGACATGCAACAGGAAGGAGGGTAGTTCGGTACGGAATCTGCAGGTAGAGACTGTATCCACCAGAAAAAGCATTGCTGAAGGTTATTAGTTTGTTCTTCTGATGGATGCGTCAACATGTGGAATGCTCCACTTTTGAATACAGTACAGAAGCAGTCCCACACACGGAGGTGGGTGCATGGCGTGTAATGCTCCAGTATAATGAGCACGAATACCTTATGGAAGTTCTTTGCAAGCCATGGTCTGCAGATCTTCATATACAGTCTATGCCATCTGGAGAGAGTTAGCTTGTGTAGTGCCTTGCCTTTCATCTTTCCAATGTGCCTTACTAAGTGCTTATCATCCAGTCTGAAATCACATGTCCTATCCATATAGAAGCTTACAGCTCTTTGGGGACAAGACAAAAAGGTAACCAAGTAAGAGGAGAAGAGTGCCACCGCCAAGGTCAACCTTCCAGTTCTGCATGTGGGAGACAATGTGTTTCTATGAAATGTTGTCTGTAAATGGAAAAACTAACGATTCAAGAGCCCTTACAAAGTCTCCATGGTCACACCAGCTGCCCTCAAGGTGGATGGCAAGAAGCCCTGCTTCCATCATAGTCATGTCCATCTCAATCCAGACTCTCACCCAAAAATATGAACAATGCAAGTGGAACAAGAGGGGGGACGAGGTTTGTCACCGCAAAAGCACCCCCGCCAATTCTGCTTTTGGACTAATGTTTAAAATGACAACAAAAAATATATTTATTTTTGATTTTATGTTTCTTTTTGTCTCTTGCTTCTATCCTTTTTTTCTTTGCTAGCAAAGTACCTTTGAGTTCTAATGTTTTTCACATATGAAGAGAGCTCTCTAATGACAATGTGAACCTTAACACCCACACTAAACTGTTAGATAAAGTGTGGCATCAGCATAAGACAGAGATATGTTCAGAGACCACAAATGAATCTTGCTTTGCATCTTCCCTAATTCTTCATGCTCTGGATCAGGTAGACTGCACTCCGCGAAATAAGTACTCCCAGATGTAGTTCAATGTTTATTACGTCTCTAATTGTGTAGAATTAAGGCCCAAATGTAATTAACGCATGCCAGAGTAGTGCATTTCCTAGGCAACACCACAAAATATGATGCTTTACTAGAAGTGCTATACATTCTCACATTTAAGGAGGACATCAGGGAAGACATATCACTTATGAGGAAAACAGGTCATCCCATCACTGTAGATTGGATCCAGATGGACCTGGATTTAGGATTTCTAGGAGTAACACGCCCACCAACTGAGTGCAACAACTATTTTGTAAACCCTTACCCCCAGATTGTGTCCAAGACCAGGATTTAGAGTCACAGGGTCAGTCTTTGCCTATGACTAATGGCATCCCAACATTGTATTCCCCTGTAGGGCCATGCCTTTATGAAATGGCACTGATGTCAACCAGGATGCAATAGAGAAATGTACACCCACCAGGGATGAAAACATTCAGCACTTTGGTATATAGCACCTTAAGTTCCCAGACTGTCATGAAACTCTCTTCTGTTTCCTTAAGTATCAGGGAAAATGGCAGCATCGATGTTGTAGGGTCACAGTTTTCCAGGTCGACATGCAGAGGGTCACCTCCAGACTTATGGATTTTTTCTGGTAAGGCAGAGAACTGCTGTATGCCCACTTACTACCTAACTGAGGAGGGATTTGTTCGATTGTTACTTTGTACGCTCCAGTTTTGGTAATTCCTAGAATAAATATATCTGCTATGCATAAGCATCCCATAAGCCATCTAGTGACCTTGCTACACCACAGCCAAAGGGAGAGAACTGCAGAGTATTACAGAACAAGCACATGGAATGACATTACCTAAGAGTATCACCTGCTTAACAATGATCAACTTTTCTTCAGAAGTATCTTGCCATTTGTCCAAGTTAAAGAGGTAGCTCCTCAAAGTCATCAACACCACCAGCAACGGCTTCAATGTCATAAAAGAAAAACTGTGTGCCATAAGAATGATGGTGCTACAGCACTTGTATGCATTTGACCTTATGACGACCATGCAAGAAGGGGTATACAAGTTTATTCCAGCACATGATGCAGAAAATTGAACTTTTTCAGAGGCAGTGCAGACACTGCTTAATTTACTAAATAAAATGACAGATGAAGGAGGTGCCCCAGATAGTTGGTTCAGAAGTTGGATTTTATCGGTGCCATCCTGGATATCAGGACTGTTGGGGGATTTGTTACCAACAACTTATTACTAATATATTGTGTGATACAGTTAATCCTGGCATTTTGTAGGAGAATAGGTGTTAAGGTGGGAGGGATGCGTTTAGTTGGGACACCAAAGCACTAGTAGGTTCCCAGAGCAATGTTCATCATCTAGTGCCAAGGACAGGCCAAGAGCTAAATGAAATAGTTGAAATATCAACTAGAGGGGGAAAATTGTAGGAAATATGTAGGACGAACACACTGCAGAAAATATGAAACACAAGAATGTAGTACAACATCAAGCTCAAGTAGAAACCACACAGCTGTTTGCAGTTAAAAAACAGTTTAGGTCAAATCCCACACTGACATGAGCAAGGTGTAAAGTTAATTTAAGGACACAAGTTCACCAGTTTGTACCCCATGCCTTCAAACAGACCGTGGCCTGATTAGACAATGGGTTAGTGTGATCAAATTAATCCAGAGCACCCAGAGGTCCAAGGTGCCTGATAGAACAATGGGTGCAGGGAAGTAAATTTGTTCTGAGCACACAGAGGTCTCAGGCACACAATACTGGAAGCATAACCACCTAAATTGCATTTATCTTGAAATTTGCATGCATTCGCAAGCAGAAGAATGCTCCTTTGTCCGGCATTGTTGGGAGTACAGTAAAGGATCTGTAATGGATTAGCTCAGAACTCGGGGGTTATGAGGTTACATGTCTTTGAGTGTTTTTCCATTGTAGATCTGTAAGTTGCAAGTCAACTATTATTTACTATGTGTAATAAAGCATTGTGATATTATGTATAAAAAGGCATGCTTGGGAGCTGGACATGGAGAGAAAGCCTGAGCAAATGGCAAAGGACCATCGCCCCACTGCTCTTGGAGCAGTGTAAAAGAAAAAAGAAAATGATAATAACAAAAGTTAAAAATTAGGCCCCATTAAAAAGGAAATCGAAAAGTTTTTAGAGGGGCTGCTAGCTGTCAAAATAGACCTATCCCCTACACTTTTAATAATTGGGTGTGATGCTAAACTGGGTTTAAGCACAGAGTCTGAGGCGCTCGTTTTTATATCAACAGCTGCTTTTAGAATATTAATTGCTGCTGCATGGAAGGATGTCGAGTTCCCAACCCTCCAAATGTGGATATGTTCTAAAGGGAGCTAAATCCAGGGAAACAGGGCTAAGGATCTGTGCGCCCGTGGCAGCATGGAGGCGGTCGAAATGTGGAGCTTTATAGTTTTCCTAATTACCTAACGTAGACATGACTATCAACTTATCGTATTTATTGTATTTAATGCCTTATGCTATATCAGCTGATCTTTTATTCTCATTATGTATATTTATCCTCCTGTATTAATATTTATTGCTGTGTATAGAGTACATTATATTGTTATGAACTTTCAATAAAAAAAAAAAAAGATAATAACAAAAGTTATTTCTGTCATTATCATTTTATTTCTAGTGACAGCCAGGTTGTGCAAGCGGGGCTGGGGTCCCATGACGTCCGGCAGGAGGAATGGTTGCTGCTCTCTGAAGTGTGCATGACTACTTGGACAGCCATCTTGGGCCGGCCAAACAGTTATGCGCACTTTGCATGTTCACTACTAGGCTGCATTACAAAACCTGTTGGGGAACATGCCCAGCCTCCCATTCCCCGTCTGAGTGCCAAGCCACGGGGCTCAGACCAATCAGGGGAGGGAGCCTCTGTGCTTCCTGGTTCTGGCCGGAGAGACGAAAGAGGATAGACGTGGGCAAGTGTTTTGTAAAATAAATACATTATTTTGTATCCCTCCACCCCTCCACTATCGTTCCCTGCCAGTCGCTACTGGACTGAGGTGCAGTCAGTATTGTGTGCTTAAGCTTTTTCTCCCTGTCTTGACAGTAAGTAAATACTGTCTTTGCGTTGCCAAGAAGAGTCCATGTGGTTATTATATTTTGGAGGGTTTTGAGTCACCCCACAACATAGTGAATATTATGCAAGTACATATAAGTTATTCCTACAATAGAGGCTTCACTAATCATACTTAATGTGAGGAATTACTAACACCCATTAACATGATATATCGTATCTCCATCTCAGAAAGCGCTTGTCAATCTGTATTTTATCTTACAGGTGAAAGGTCTATAAATATTCAAACCCATAGCATGCCATGCCATATACTAAATATATTGGTTAATGCCAGAGAAAAGAAATACAAAATCCAATGAAGAACAACCTAAATTGCAAATATTCCAAATACAAAAATGAACATATGATCTCTAAAAGGTGCCCAATTCCCCACCATGTGCAGCCGTTTAGCCTTTGGCCGTGTGCAGCGTGGGATTGGGGGTGGTTCACCCAACCGCCCACCACCATGCATGAGTAGGTATGTCATCTAACAATATGAAAGGTGACATTTTAAGTAAAGCAGACATAATGGCTTTGTCAAAGGGTCAAAATATGAAAATAATATGGGCTGAGTCTATTGGCTTTATAAAGGAGAAAGCACCTCAACATATATAAAGCAGACATACAGCCTGATTCATGAAAACCGGCATTTGCGATTCTCAAATAGCGAAAAACTGCGAATCGCTATTGAGAAATCCCAGATCAGAATTCATGATGTTTTGCGATTAAAAAATGCGATTCGCACGCGGCCGCAAATTCCGTTAGCGATTATCGATAATCGCAGAAAAATCGCTATTTCCGGCTACATCCGTTTCGGGATTGCGATATCGCAAATAGCGATATCGCTAATTGCGAGATCGCAAAATCGCGAGATCGGGAAAACGGGAAGTCGCATTTCGAGCACAGTGATGACATCACAACCAGGAAGCAGCCAGTTCCCACCCCCATTCTCCACAGTGAGGCAGACCTCGAGTCTGCAACTGGGAGAGCTCCTGCTAATCTTGTTGGATTCCTACTCTGCAACAACAGTGCTGTCATGTCTGAGGAAGCTGTTCCTGGGCCCAGCAACACCACAGGGCGGAAGAGGAAGATAAAATTTTCCGAACAGGAGCTGGAGCATTTGATAGAAGGGATGGTGGCCAACCACTCCAAACTGTTTGCCAATGACTCTAGGAGGGTGCCGGAGCAGGAAAAAAGGAGGATCTGGCAGGGAATAGCGTCGACGGTGAACTCCGTGGGTGTGGCTGATAGGTCACTGGACGACCTAAAAAAAAGATGGTACGACCTCCGAGGTCATGCCAAAGAGAAGGTGGCAGAGCGCCTTGGAGAGGCATCGGGCACTGGAGGGGGAGGACCTACAGTCCCTCCAAACACAGCCTTGGAGGACCAAGTGGAAGACACGCTTGAGAGGGCGGCGTGCATTGGAGTAACCCGTCTGGACTCATCCCGCCCCACCCAAGACACCCAAGGTAAGTGGCATGCGACTGCGACCCTGTCCCCTATGAATGTCCATGACCATATAGGCTCCCATTATGTTCCATAGGCATGCCATTGTTGCACATCTGGTAATGCCCTGAAGCATTGTGGGACATGTAGTGTGGCCACAATGTAGTAGTACCACTATGCAGCCAGACAGGTTCCAAAGTACGCAAAGCCATAGCCAGTCAGGGAATGTCACCCAGCATGCAAGTAGCAACTGCACGTGTGACAGATACATGCAACTGATGAACGTCCACTTACCCTCACAGGTGGCGCAGACAGCAGCGACAGCGAGAGGCTGCTAATAGATGAGGAGGCCCAGGAAGAGGAGGATGTGCCGCCACAAACACAGGCACCAGCCCCTGCCGCACCACCAACACCAGCAGCCAGGTCCACCAGCAGTGTGCCTCCTGCGTCTGGTGCACCAACCACTGCCGCAGCCAGGCCCACAACTAGCGTGCCCCCAGCCTCAGCCGCAACAACTACAGCCGCAGCCAGGCCCACAACTAGCGTGCCTCCTGCCCCTGCCGCACCAGCAACCCCTGCTGTGACACCACCAGCAGCTGGTGCTACTACATCAGGGCCCGCGACAGCTGCAACACAGCGGCCAGCCACTGTGTCAGGCCATCAGAGCAGGCGTGGCATGTCTCGCCAGCAGTCCAATGCAGCAATCAGCAGGAGGGGGAATGGACAGCGGCTGGCGCGAATGAGCGTTGAAAGACGCATGCTGCGTATTCATCAGCTTCAGGCACGCCGGCAAGGTGCCATACCGCTACAGCTGTACAACATTGGGCGCAATATGGCCGGAGTGGGGGACCGCATGGACCGCATGACGGCGGCCATGGCAGGTGTGGGGGAGGGAATGGCCCGCATGACTGCAGCCATGGAGGCCAACACTGCAGCTATCACATCTCAGCGCAACGCAGCACGCCGGCGCCACCGTCAGCTATTGACCCGGCTGACGGCCTACACCAGGTCCAATTATGTTGTAGGCAATGCAAGAGCACAGTTATCGCGGCGGTCCCTTGCACAGCAGCAGCAGCTCATCCAGTGCTGCGAGGATGTGGCCAGGGTCCTTGACCACCTGACCACTGCCGTGACAGCACTACACCCTCCTGCCCTACCTGCCACTGTTGGGGGTGATGATGTCAGTGAGGGGACATCGAGCATGAGCAGCCACTCTGCCTCACAAGTAGGGTCACTCAGGCGCAGCACCAGGCCCACGGCAGGTACACGTGCCTTGGAAGAGGAAGAGCCTCAGAGGCGTTTGGGTGGTACGCGCAGGAGGCGCAATTGACTTGATATGACTATTTCTGGCACAGGCTGAGTATAAGCCTTCCCTGTCCTTTCCCACAGCAGTATGCAGTAATACTGTTACCAATGACAACATTAATAGTGGTAGCATTATTGTGAATGAAACAATAATAATTTATTTTGCAGCACACATTGGCGTTGTGTCATTATTACATTTTGCATGCATTTGTGATTTGTGGGGTGAGGGTAGAGGGTGCACTAGAAACTGTTCATTGTGATGTGGCTGCGGCGTCTGTGGCCTTCAGCTGGGTTCTCGCCGCGTGCATGGCGCGCATGTGCAGGTGGCCGATCGTCCCCTTCCGATTCACTGCCAGAGATGTCGACAGGTATCCTGCGCTTGGTAGCAATGTTGTGTAGGATAGCACACACTGCCACAATGTGGCAGCACACGTCAGGACTGTAGTACATGGCCCCACCTGTCTTGTGAAGTATGCGGAATCTGCTCTTCAGTAGCCCAAATGTTCTCTCTATGCAATTCCTTGTGCGTATGTGTGATAAGTTGTAACGCCGTTGCTGTGGTGTAGCAGGGTTGAGGTATGGGGTGAGGAGGTATTCACGCAGGGCGTAGCCGCTGTCACCTGGATGAGAGGAGCAGAGGGTGAGTGCCTGTGCAGCGCAGCTAGTCATTGGCAATGTGACATTGTGGGCAAAGTGTACTTACCAAGTAGGTGTCCTTCTCCGAAGTTTCCCCTGACCAGTCGTGTGTGGAGGCCGCTGTGGCGGAATATGAAAGAGTCATGTGTACTCCCCGGGTACTGTGCCACTATGTCGGTGATGTATGTCTTTGCATTGCAGACCATCTGGATGTTGAGGGAGAGGTAGGACTTGCGATTGCGGTACATGTACTCCATTCCAGCAGGTGGGCAAATGTGGACGTGGGTACAGTCAATGCATCCTATCACCTGTGGGAAACGGGCAACATTGTAGAATTGTAGCTTGGTCTCATCCAATTCCTGTTGGCTGGTGGGAAATTTGATGTGCTGGTGTAGCTGGGTCAGCATTGCGTCAAGGAAACTACGTAGGCAGCGGGACATGGTGGACTGGGATATCCCCCCAGCTGCCGCAACTATCCCCTGGAAGCTCCCAGAGGCCAGGAGGTGCAGGCTACACAATACCTGGACATGTGTTGGGACGGCATTGGTCCGCCTTGTTGGGTGCTGCATCAGGGGGTCAAGGTCCTGTATGAGCTTGATAATCATAGCCCCATTCAGCCGGTACTTTGCGTATATTTGCTCTCCGGTCTGGCCCAGCAGGGTAACCCGCTGGCGGAATATCCTCTCCTGGATTCTGCGTCTCCTCCTTGCTGCTCGCTGTAGCCTTCGCCGCCTGACCACCATGTACATTCCTGGCATTGTGAGACTCCTTCTGCTGTTGCTACTTCCCCTTAAGTGTGTTTGGTCAGGCCTGCACCAGTTACTGATTGGCCAACAGTTTTTCAAAAAAAAATTTCACATGGGTTTGATGGTTACCACCTGCTTTCGGTTCTCCTTAAATTGCGCCTCGCAAAATGCGATTTTTGGCTTTTTCGCTAATAGCGATTTTTCATGAATACCGATTGCGAGTAATGTGCGAATTCGCTATTATTTTCGCAGATTCTGTGCATTCTCGCTATTTCCGATTCGCTATTGGTATCCTGACATGATTCTGCGAATGTTTTAGCGAATTTGCAAATCTGTGTTTGCGATTTCGCAATTTTGATGGTGAATTCCGTTTTTGGAAATTGCGCCCGCAATAGCTTTTTCGCAGCTATTGCGGGCGCAATTTTGCTTCATGAATCAGGCTGATAGTAACTTTGTCAAAAAGTCACCAATATCTATAATCAACTGTATATTTCAATGTTTTAAAAAAATGTAATGAATAAAAAAAGATGTCTTTTAGTCTTTCTTTTAACATTTCCTCAAGCCACAAAATGCAGCCATAGAAGACTCCAGAAGGTGTCTCTGCACCCTAGCTTAAGAGCAAACAGCGCCAACTTGGAGTGCATTAAAAAAATATGTTAAGCTCTCCTGGGGCCATAGATCAAGGACCCAGGAAACTTACTGTGTGCTTTTTTTAATGTTGCTTGGGGCCTGCTGTATACCCTGTAGCCCTCCAGAACATAAACAAATGTTTGGTGGTGTCCATACCCCTTCTAGGGACATTACCAGGCCCCAAGAAGTATATATTCAAAAACTCTTGCAGGGCATTATGTTCCACTTCTTGCAAGGAGCAATGAATAATTAATGAGAAGCTCCCACTACTCATGTATTTTTCCTTAAATGTTTTTCAAATGTTTGTTTTGGGGTGCCTCGGTACCCACCTTAAGCACCCACACCTTATTGCAATTTTGGGGGTTGCAGCCGGAGCCCCAAAGCTCTGTGGCCTCTGTCAGTTCCTCTGTATCTACAATACCAGTCCTGGTGGGAGCTGGCAATTTATTTGATCACTTGGGGCACGCTGTCCACCTTGGGCGCACACACCTGTTGCGATGTTGTAGGACGCAGGTAGCACCAAGGTCCCTGTGGCCCCTGCTGACTCCTCACCAGTAACCATACCTTTTGATCAGTGGGTGCATCGGTGCCCAACCGGGGCACCTACAATGTCTTACTGTTGGGGGCTATGTGTGGGGGAGCCCCAGGGCCCCACGGATCATCCAGCCTCCCCCCTTTATTAGTAAATTTTTGGCCCCAGGGGATGGGGCCCCAGGCACCTCTTATAGGCTTGGCCACAATCCCCCACACTTATTTAAAAAAAACTAGGGCCCGAGGGACTCTGAGAGGCTCAGGGAGGGGGTCACATGTCCCCCCTCCCCATAAAATGTGTATGCACCGCCAGCCCAGGCCCTGGCCCATCACAGGGGTAGTTTATTATAAAAAGGCAGGAGACCACTGTATTTTTTTATCAGCACAGCAGATCCTCATAATAAAATCTCTTTTTGGGGTATGGGGGTCCCAGGCTTAGGGGTATCTTGTTGATGAGCTGGCTGTTAATCAAATCTCATCTTGAGATCTGTCGGCTCTGTGGATACTCAACGGTGTGAAATCTCGATATGTTTTAACGTTAGTTTCTTTTTGAAACTACTGGACAGAATAACACCAATTCACAAAACGCAAGGGGGCATATTACCAAGCAATAGCGATAATTATCGCTATTGCTTGGTTAGAGACAAAAATTTACCGCTGAGCTGCGGCGATTTTTACCGCAAATAAACCTTGGTATTACCAAGGTTTATCGCAAATGCGATAAAAATCGCCGCAATGCATGAATATCGCTGAAAAGTCCGCGATATTCATGCATTACCGAGCTAATGCTCTTAGCCATGTTATCCACCTCCCATTGGATAACATGGCTAAGAACTGCTCAGGGCAGGTGTTAGCTTTTGGAGATATTCGCGCTTTGCGCGAATATCTCCAAAAGTTGGTAATAGGAGATAGCGATGTTAGCGACTGTTTTCAGTCGCTAACATCTTGGCACGCCCACTTTGCATGTCATTAGTGATAAATATCACTGACATGCAAAGTGGGGCCCAAGATGGTCGCTATCTCCTACTAGCTGTCGCTAACTGGTGTTAGCGACAGCTAGGTAATAGGGAGATAATTTTATCTCCGCTTTCTTGTTTTTTAAATCCAAAAAAGCAGAGATAAACCCCCTTGATAATATGCCCCAAGATTTCTGGAATATGATCTTGCTTTCTGAGAAATGTTGAAATAATTCCACTCCTGCCGGGTTGGCTGTAGCTTTGTGTAATTTTCCTATGGAAAAATGAATGGGGAAAATGTCTTGTGGAACCCCCTTTTCTCTGTGCCTGCTTGATGGAAGACCGCAAAACTTTCCAGGAAGGAGCTGAGGTGGATGAGACTTTTTTTTGTAAAGGTTTGTGAAGAATGGTGCCAAAGTTATAAGCAAATTGCAAAAAACACAGTTGATGGACAGCATGCAGAACAATGTCTTACATTCACCCCAGTACAAAGATCTGGGCCTAAATCCATAGGCTTTTTTGCACTCCACACCACCCTAGGTCAGACAATGGCTATATGCAAATCAGCCTTGACCCTGTGCCTCATGGGAACAGTCCAGCCCGAACTACCAAGCCATGTCTTTCCTAGACCGGAATCAAGCATCCAAGGACCGGTTTCTGGCTATCAGCCTTCTTCCGCCTGGATAGCTTGACTCCAGTGATGTGGAGAGCCTGTGACTCTCGTCTGAGCATACCCAGCCCACTCGGGGTGAAAATTGCATAAAACACAGTTGATGGACAGAATGCAGAACAATGCCTTACATTCACCCCAGTACTAAGATCTGGGCCTAAATCCATCGTTTTTCTTTGCACTCCACACCACCCTAGGTCAGACAATGGCTATATACAAATCAGCCTTGACCCTGTGCCTCATGGGAACAGTCCAGCCCGAACTACCAAGCCATGTCTTTCCTAGACCGGAATCAAGCAGCCAAGGACCTGTTTCTGGCTATCAGCCTTCTTCAGCCTGGAAAGCTTGACTCAAGTGATGTGGAGAGCCTGGGACTCACGTCTGAGCATACCCAGCCCACTCGGGGTGAAAATTGCAAAAAACACAGTTGATGGACAGAATGCAGAACAATGTCTTACATTCACCCCAGTACAAAGATCTGGGCCTAACTCCATCATTTTTTTTGCACTCCACACCACCCTAGGTCAGACAATGGCTATATGCAAATCAGCCTTGACCCTGTGCCTCATGGGAACAGCCCAGCCCGAACTACCAAGCCATGTCTTTCCTAGACCGGAATCAAGCATCCAAGGACCGGTTTCTGGCTATCAGCCTTCTTCAGCCTGGATAGCTTGACTCCAGTGATGTGGAGAGCCTGGGACTCACGTCTGAGCATACCCAGCCCACTCGGGGTGAAAATTGCAAAAAACACAGTTGATGGACAGAATACAGAACAATGTCTTACATTCACCCCAGTACAAAGATCTGGGCCTAAATCCATCGTTTTTTTTGTACTCCACGCCACCCTAGGTCAGACAATGGCTATATGCAAATCAGCCTTGACCCTGTGCCTCATGGGAACAGTCCAGCCCGAACTACCAAGCCATGTCCTTCCTAGACCGGAATCAAGCATCCAAGGACCGGTTTCTGGCTATCAGCCTTCTTCAGCCTGGATAGCTTGACTCCAGTGATGTGGAGAGCCTGGGACATCACGTCTGAGCATACCCAGCCCACTCGGGGTGAAAATTGCAAAAAACACAGTTATCCAGGCTGGAGAAGGCTGATAGCCAGAAACCGGTCCTTGGATGCTTGATTCCGGTCTAGGAAAGACATGGCTTGGTAGTTCGGGCTGGACTGTTCCCATGAGGCACAGGGTCAAGGCTGATTTGCATAAGCCATTGTCTGACCTAGGGTGGTGTGGAGTGCAAAAAAACGATGGATTTAGGCCCAGATCGTTGAACTGGGGTGAATGTAAGACATTGTTCTGCATTCTGTCCATCAAATCTGCTTTTTGCAAAGTTATAAGCAAAGCAAAAAACGCCTTCCCTATGAAAACATGGTCCCAACTATAACTTCCTAGTGGCAACTGCCACTTGCTAATGTATGTGTTACAGTCAAAGTGTGAAATCCCGGTATTGTATAGAATGCCTAGGTAATGTATAGAATGCCTGATGGTTTTCGGCAAACTATGAAATATAAGTTTTTGTGACAATGTTACATACTTTTCCTAGGCATTCTATACAATTCCTAGGCATTATACAGAATGACCAGTACCATTTACGCAAAGTGTTAAAAGGCCACAAGATGAGATTCCTAGGCATTCGGCAAAGTGTGAAATCCCGGTATTGTATAGAATGCCTAGGTAATGTATAGAATGCCTGATGGTTTAGAGGCAAACTAGGAAATATACATTTTTTGTCAAAATGTTACATACTTTTCCTAGGCATTCTATACAACTCCTAGGCATTATACAGAATGACCAGTACCATTTACGCAAAGTGTTAAAAGGGCACAAGATGAGAAGCCTTTATAAATTAATACGCATTTGAAACTGAAAGAACAAAACTACGAAATAAAGCACAGGATATTCTTACCGGAAAGCAATGAAAGCAGAACTGAAATTGAAGTACTTGTTACACTAAGAAAGGCCGGATTAGGTGTATTATATACTTTGCCGGCAGACAATCCGGCAAAGTATACAATGCCTAGGCAATGTATAAAATATCAATCATTTCATACTTTGACGTTCGATTTTCAGGCATTCTATACATTACCTAGCCATTCTATAGAATGCCGGATTTCACACATTGCCGGGCAGGAATAAAATGGCGGGATTAGGCGTATTTTATACTTTGCCGGCAGACAATCCGGCAAAGTATACATTGCCTAGGCAATGTATACTTGTATAAAAGACGTTCGATTTTCAGGCATTCTATACATTACCTAGGAATTCTATAGAATGCGGGATTTCACACTTTGACTGTAACATATATATATATATATATATATATATATATATATATATATATATATATATATTTTTTTTTTTCCTCATTAAACCGTCCCAATTCAGCGTGTACTTTTGAACAGCAGGTGCCGGACCCTCGAGGGCGTATTTAACCTTGCGAAACAATTATTCATCAATGAAAGCACAGCACTCATCGAGTCTTCATTTCTTGACTAGGAAATATTAAGCACAATTATCACCATCACCACCACCAACGTTTCAACCAAGAAAGGGTCTTTTTCATGGTCTCATGAGTCGATCCTCTATCTCAACTTTATATAGTTAAGCCATATTAGCCCATAATGAGGCATTATGGGACTTGTAGTACTTGGTTACCATGGTTCGTTTATGGGGATGGATGTAAGTTAGATTACATGTACTTTCAGTACCAGTTTTCTTGGATTAAAGTCACACTCTCTCTTTTTCTGTTTGTTCATGTTGTCATCCATTCGATATTAACACATCATTGTTGTCTGTCTTGTCCTTCACACATTTCATGGCAAAGTATCTCTGGATCTGTGATCTTATAATGGGACAGTGATTTTTTTCAGTAGTTGTGGATGTACTGATATATCGTGTCACTCTAGTGAGCTACCACATTCATTCAGATATTGCTATGTTATGTCACATTCCAGTCTGGTTCACTGACTGTGGCTTGGTTCCATCGCTGTCTGAGTTAGTACTCAAATGATTATGTCCCGTATGATCACCTCCATGGTCATTCATGAGCTCAGTGCTCCAACAATTCATCTCCTACTTTTATTTAATTTCTGGTGACTCTGTTATAAGTGAATATGTAACTCTTCATCCCCATTAAGGCCAAATGAGATTTTATTTTTAATCTCATGATCAGTCGTGATTCGAGTCTTCTCAATTTTAATGTTCGATTGCCTCCTCTTTCGTTTTTTGGGGCTGTAGCAATGGCAAAGTATTTGATGTTCTGCCAATTTGTAGTATGCTGAGTGTGTATGTGTTTCGAAATAGCATAGTTCATATCCTCATTCAGGGTTACCCTGAGATGCTCTAGATTTCTTTTCCTCAAAGGACAAATCGTACTGCCTATGTATCGCTGACCGCACAAACATTCAATCATATACACAACATATGATGCATCACATGTTATTCTCTCGTTAATGAAAAAAGTTCTCCCTCTGAAATCATTAACCTCCTTTATGTTCTGGCCAATTTTGCAGGCTTTACACTTATTGCAGTGTATAAAGACCGTTTGTTGTCTTCCGAGCCAGTTAGTTGGTTTCTCACTCGTAAAGTGGCTTCTGACCAGTCTGTCTTTTAATAAAGGTGCTTTCCTGTAGGTTACCATTGGTCCTGTTCCTATTTTCTTTCCAATATCCGGAACTTTCATAAAGACATTCCAATATTTTTGTAGAGTTTTCACAATTTTGTAGCTTTCCTTGCTGTACATCATGTTCATCCTTGTTACATCATCTTGTTTTCTGGTTTCTCCTTCCTTGTCTTTGTTTACTAGAGTTAGGGCATGGGACATATTTCTTGCTTTTTCTTGTCCCTGTTTCATATTCTCTATATTTGAAGTTCTTTTGTTCTTTTTGATAAATCTTTGTTCTTTTTCTTGAAAGGTCTTATCCACCACCGTATACTCTGAACAATTTCTTCTCATCCTAACGAACTCCCCAAAGGTAATGCTCCTTTTTAGTTCATTAAGATGGAAGCTGGACCCGTGTAGTATGCTGTTGGTCGATGTTGGTTTCACAATGCATTTCTCATGAGAGTTTCACTGTCTGCAAACAATGTGATACAGAACTCTGTCAAAAAAACTGTTTACAGTACCTACTTTTCAGCTCATATCACCTTCATTTTTCAATGTAGGTTCAATATGTATCAATGGTTCATATTGATAACAGCTGTCCATAATAGGGCATTTGTTTTTGAACTGGCATTCACTATTTTGGCTTTCTGTCAATAATTGTATAGATATTGAACACTGCAGTCAATAAGGGTTTCTTGTGCATCTGTGGTCGGTTGTTAATTTGATCTATGCTTCCTGTAAAGTGTATGATATATGTATTATATACAAGGTTGTATATAATGCTTGTTTTCAACATCTAAGTGAGTTGTTTGTGTGGAGTCAGTAGTAATGGGGGATTTTCTTCTGAGCTATTTACTGCCAGGTCTCTAATGTAATACTAATTTATTGATACATATGTGTGAAAATGAAGTTTGGATGATGTAATCCGTGATGTCATTTTAGATGTGATCAGCGATGTCATAAATGATGTCATAGAACATGTCATGACTGATGTCATGTGAGGTCATAAGCAATGCATGGCGGGCGCAAGCTATAGTTAGTGCTGGTAACTAGAGCTGATAAAATTCTGTGTTTTTTTTGTTAGTTTAGAAGGTTAATGTTTTCATAGAAAATTCACCTAAATATACCATCACTTTAACCTTTGTTTTTTCAGTGAATATAAATATATATAAATATATATATATTTATATATATATATATATATACATATATACATATACATATATATATATATATATATATATATATATATATATATATATATATATATATATATATATATATATATATATATATATCATATCGCGAGAGACAGAGACAGAAAATGAAATTCCCAGATGAAACTGGGACAATTCAAAGAATAGAGAGAGGGCAGCGCAGAGAAGTGAGAGGATGTATTACAGAGGACAGAGAGTTAGTGCAGGAGTAACATAGGCTGTGTAGATTAAAGGTGTCTTGAGAGAGTCTGCTTCATAGAGAGACAATGTAGAAAAGACAGTTTGAACGTCAAACTGGTGTTAAGTGGTGAGTCACTCCCATTCCCACAGCTCTCTGCGCTCCACTCTCATTATCCCCCAGCTGGTTCAATGCCGTCATTGATCTGTAATCACTGCCCAGAGCTTCCTCCCCTGCCAGGCTTTGGTCCCACCTGATAATTATATTTGACACTGTAAGTGTGTGGTGGGAGGAAGAGAAGCTTTCTCTTTCATACCACGGTGGCATATCTGCAAAAGTCTGTGAGAGTCTTCAAGAGACCACAGCAAAGAAAAGACGATAGCTTTCTGAGGGGCACCAGAAGGTACAGCCACCAAGGCATATAGCGTGAGATACAGGTCTGTTTATTTAAGGCGCACTGTCACCCAAAGGTCATTTTTCACTGGCAGGAAAGAAGATGTCAGGAAGTCAGGAAGCAGGATCGCAATTAAAACAAGGTTTCCTTAACCCCTTGTGTGCGGGTGACGGTTTCCATCCGTCATGGCACACAGTGCTCGTGTGCTGATGGCGGCCGTGAGCTGTCACGACTACGCCTGCCATCGGAATGTGCCCCACAGGAGCGGAATTCCGGCCGCGGGCAAGGGGTTAATGTAAAGGTAGTGTCTATTGAGCCGCCTGCTGCGTAAATACTCCCTTTTCTCTGCTATTTCCTTGGCCACAGGCTAAATATTAGAAATTATTTACTATTTGGCTGGTGGCTTTGAATATAGCAGAGAAACTTCACTATATTCCAGGTCGCTGACTAAATAAATAGAAATTCTGCACTGTTTGGCTGACAGCTGTGCAAATAGAAGTAACACTTCATTACTTAGCAGACCGCTGGCTAAATAGTAGAGATTCTGCACTGTTTGCCCAGCAGCCGTGCAAATAACAAGGAAGCCACTATTTATGTGGCCACAGGCTAAATAGCAGAGGTTATGTATTATTTGGCCAGCAGTCAAGCAAATAGCTTAGAAACTTTACTCATTACAGGGCTGCTGGCAAAACAGCAGATGTTATTTACAATTTGGCTAGCATACATGCACAAAGAAAATAAACGGAATTATTTTCCTGGTTGCTGGATAAATAGCAGAAATTATATACTATTTCACCAATAGCCTGGCGAACTCCAAAAATCTATCGATATTTACCTGGCTGCTGGCTAAATAGCAGAAATGATGTACTGTTTATCCAGTGCCCTAGCAAATACGTCATTATTCACCTGGAGGCTCGCTAATAAGCAGATAGTATGCCCAACTTGGCCATAAGCTGCACAAATAGCAGAGGAAATTCTCTATTTACCCGGCTGCTGTCTAAACAGCATACATTTTGTTTATTATGCCTTATACAAATTTCAGCAGACACTTACCACCCGGAAGAACTGCGAACAAAGAGCGAATATACTTGACATGCATCACCTTATGAAAGTTAGGATCCTGAGTATTTTTATGTAATTTATAACACGTGGTAGTAAACTGCAGACATACTTGTTGTGAATGGAATAGTATTTTACTAAACAAATTATTAACGATTAGGTTGGTTCATAAACTACCGAGTCACAGAGGGTTGCAAAACGACCTGCCTAATTAATATTTATTACACAGGTTCCAATTTGCGACCCACTGTGATCGGCTGTAATCCCAGGGATGGTGGAGTCACAGTGTGCTGTAAAACGACCTTCCTAATTAATATTTATTACATAGGTGCCAGTTTGTGACCCTCAAGCCTTTGGCTGTAATCACATTGATGGTGGGCTGCAAGGGAAAGCACACCACCATTCCCATGACTGTATTTCAAAAGAGATTTTTTTAAAGCGGCCCGTGTTCAGTAAAGAAGCCATTGCTGCTTTTAAAAGTATTCTTCTCCCCCTTAAGGTGGCCAACATGATTCCCAGAAGAATAGGGCTTCCAAGTAGATCCCTTCCCCTATACAAGTTAGTTCCTACTCCACTTTGGCCTTCACTAGTTCATCAATGGTTCCTGACAGCAGTTGTAAACTATCAATAAATTGCTTTCAGAATTGGAAAAGAGATCACTCTTACTTGCAATTCAGAAATGATTGCAAGAGTCCTTTTGAGAGTTAAAAGAATTTTCCAATCTATAAAAGGGGGTTTGTACATAATGATATGCATTTTTGTCATCACAAACCCTGTGATTTTGCAACATGAGGCCCATACTGCTTAAGCTGGCTCAGGTGCAAGCAGTAACTTATCGGTAGGCCTGGGCGAAATGGGAATTAAACCAGAGTGATCGTCATTTCGAGAATTCAGCATTACCCTTGTGAAACAAAATGATAGAAAATAATGCAATCGCCTGCACCGTAATAACAAATATTCTGGGGTGAAAATATTACTGCAGGAGCACAGGAACAACAAACTTTGTGAGTGTGAGCCACTGATGGATACTCCTTTTCCTGCTGCAGTTAGTACTGTATTATTGGGGCAAAATGCATCTGCTGGTCCCTTAGGGATGATTAGAACCTTTACAAGAATAGTGGAAGCTGGTTCCTTTTCTACAGCTACATACGCGCTCTTACTCAAAAAGCCACGTAAAAGTACCAGGGCCAGATATAGGATTACCAAAAGGCTCTATGGGCCTCATTTATGAAAAATGACGCATCGCTGCGTGAAAACAGCGATGCGTCTCTTTTCACTGCGCACTCTTTGCGACATTCCTGATGCTTCATATTTAATGCATGACGCATCATGTCGCAAGGAGTTACAGATACGTCAATATTTCTGACGTATCTGTAAGCGCAAAAGTGAGGCATTGCTGGAGTGTGTCACAAAAGTGACGCAACTCCAGCAATGTGTCCTTTCACATGGGGAAAACCCCATGTGAAAGGGCTTGCGTCAGTCTTACGCCTGCTGTGAGGCAGGCGCAAGATTTTGACGCAACAGCGTCCTAAAAGTGACGCAGTGAAATCTCATAGATTTCACTGCGTCACTATTACGAGGCTTTTTGCGGGGGAACGCCCCCTCTGCATACATTATACCTGGCGCAGGTATAATGTGGCGCAGGGGTTTAAAAAGTGACGCATCTACCTAGATGCGTCACTTTTTAAATATGACGCAACAAGGCGCATTTTTTACACCGCTGGTGCGTCACAAAAGTGACGCACCGGCGGCGCAAAACTGACGCAGGGCCTTCATAAATAAGGCCTTTTGTTGTCAGGACACCTCTATTTCTGCTGCAAATCGGTGCATTCTGGAATTATTAATTATGTTTCTGTTCACATGAACAAACAATACTGAAACATCTGAAAACAATGTTTTGTAACTTCGAGGGCCACATCTGGAAATGTTGTATCCCAGTGACATAGTGACATCTGATATTTTTTGGAGAGCTTATCAAAATAGAAACAAGTGCATAGGGCCATTCCAATCTCATGGCAGAAGGAAGAAATTATATGGGACTGATGTAGAGTTTTTGTCAAAAAGAGGGAGGAGAGGTGATCGTTTGATCAATGGACACTAATTACCACTCAGGTTGGTGGAAGGTCCAGTCACAGCGTGTGCCCGTATCTGAGAATACAACAAAAAGGAGTTGCCGGACTGTTCCTATGTGTGACTAAGGGAAAATCTAACTGGCGTGACCAAAGGTGTAAGAGTAACACCCTGGGGCATCCATTTTGTTGGATGGATTTGCCTCACACACCCAGAAGGGTGTCATGCTTCATCATCGGCGGTTGCTCCTCGTCGGGGAGGCGGTGCAATCCCCGACGGGCTCACCTCAAAGAGGGGCTCTTTGGCGGAGATCTTTTTTCCAACAGCCTTATGGTGAGGTGTGGGTGTGTGGGCAGGATGGTGTGTGGTAGTGGAATGGGATGTTAAAATGTAGCTAAGGGTACCGGAATTAACTTTATTCTGGGGGTCCCCTGGCTGCAATTAAAAACAGGGGGCTAGCTCACTAGGTGTCAACGAGTAAGGTCAGGTGACCCTAGATGGGGCTAGGGGTGAAGATGGTCGACATGTTTCTCGCAATGGGTAAAAGTTAACCGCGATTCATCAGGACCTATAAAAAGGTGAACAACAACATGCTGGTGTCATGTGTGAAGTGGTGTGTGTATTACCTCTGTGGGGTTTGTCCTATGCCTCTAAGTTAAGAACTAACAGCCACCAGAGGGGTCGGCGGGATTAGACATCAAGGATGAGTTCCTGGGTCAAAACTCCAATCTCTTGTGTCCTGGCTTCTTGACCTACCCTTCTCCACCGAGCTCGAGTAGTTTTGACCCAGGAACTCATCCTTGATGTCTAATCCCGCCGACCCCTCTGGTGGCTGTTAGTTCTTAACTTAGAGGCATAGGACAAACCCCACAGAGGTAATACACACACCACTTCACACATGACACCAGCATGTTGTTGTTCACCTTTTTATAGGTCCTGATGAATCGCGGTTAACTTTTACCCATTGCGAGAAACATGTCGACCATCTTCACCCCTAGCCCCATCTAGGGTCACCTGACCTTACTCGTTGACACCTAGTGAGCTAGCCCCCTGTTTTTAATTGCAGCCAGGGGACCCCCAGAATAAAGTTAATTCCAGTACCCTTAGCTACATTTTAACATCCCATTCCACTACCACACACCATCCTGCCCACACACCCACACCTCACCATAAGGCTGTTGGAAAAAAGATCTCCGCCAAAGAGCCCCTCTTTGAGGTGAGCCCGTCGGGGATTGCACCGCCTCCCCGATGAGGAGCAACCGCCGATGATGAAGCATGACACCCTTCTGGGTGTGTGAGGCAAATCCATCCAACAAAATGGATGCCCCAGGGTGTTACTCTTACACCTTTGGTCACGCCAGTTAGATTTTCCCTTAGTCACACATAGGAACAGTCCGGCAACTCCTTTTTGTTGTATTCACTGATGTAGAGTTTGCATGATGGAGTTAACTCCGTTGAGGTACCGGAGGAGGACAATACCTCTGCCTTACTGATGGACCTACGCCTGCCAAATTTGAAGTTGTCTGTTGTCTCCACGGACAACTCTCAACAGGCGATATTTATGAAAAAGTGGCGCTGTGCAGTGTAGCAAGTCACCTTCCTGTGCTGCGTCACTGAAAAAGGAGAAGAATGTGAAGGATTTAAGGTAATACATCGCATTCCTCTCCTTCCCCCTGCGTTGGTGCACAATGAGCTGCCTAGCGCCAACACAGGTACCCTTGTACCATGGTGCGAAGGTGTCTATGTTGCAGGAAGGGATAACAGTGCAGACCCCTGAATATAACAACCTAGCACAAAAAGAAATACATTACATATCACGCAGGTAGGTAGCCAGAACATACGGGGAAGGAGGAAGACCAGGACACACACTGGTCACCAAACTAGCCCCAGGTATAGAACAAAAATGTGTTCTGATGATCACAGAAAAGGATGGGACGGATCATTATAAATTCTTAGCGATACTAGAAGTCTTCAAATATTTTTACATAGGCTTGTATGAGTTCTGTGCCTCAACAACGGAACAAGAGTTGGGTGCACATCTTGCCGATGTGGTATTTTGATGGTTATCAGAGGGACAAAGAGAATACCTGATGCAGCCTATAGCACAAGCAGATATAAAAGAAGCCATACAGGATTTATCTAATGGAAAGGCGCCGGGGCAAGATGGACTGACGGAGGAGTTTTATAAGGAATAGACAGACATATTAATGCCCCATGTACTAGAGATGTACACAGAAGCATACAAAAAGGGTACACTGGCGACTACGCTACGAGAAGCACTCATTATTGCGCTTCTGAAACCTGATAACCCACTGCAGAACTGCGGGTCTTAACGCCCCCTATCCCTCATAAATATGGAGGCTAAAATATTGGCAAGGAGGTGGTGGCAGCACCTCGATATTTCGCTCTGTGAAGGCGAGCAGATTGCGAGGGCTCTCCTCTGTTCCCTTCTAGCTCCCACCGAATTACCGAGTCTATTTAGATTACCTGCATTCAATTTTTAAAAAAACTGTGTGTTATAATCCCTGTGCCTTTTTTAAACTCTTAATCACTGTTACCTGCTGTAGCGCTTGACATTTGGTCCCCCTGTGCCCCGTTCCACCGCGGCTGGTGCCGATTGTTGTGGAGGGCTAGACGGGCGCCATCTTGAGTTAGGCTCGGACCCGGCTGGACCCGAGTTAGCGGTCCAGCGGGGGGAGGGGCTGTGACTATAAATAAACATGCACTTTAAGACGCGCAGCGGCCACGCGCATCGGGCGCGCCGTCTGCGCGCCGAAGGAGCGCCAAAGGAGGGCCCGTCTGTGCCCGTCCGTGCCTCGGACGGGCCCAGGGCCAACCCCCTTACCAACACTCCTCGGCGCCCCGATAACACACCCATTCGGTACTCTCGTGGACTTCTCATGACACTGAAAGCCAGCTCCTGTCTGTGCAACGCCTCATGGGAGGTGGCAAACAGTGCATCCCGGGTCTGCCAGGTGTGTAAATTCCGTTTTCAGCCTACGCTTAACCCTTTGCCTCCCCGCCCTGTGGCCTCTTCACTGGTCCACGCCGGTTTGATTAATGCTAGGTCACTGGTCAAACATGCAGCAGACATTTTTGAGCTACTGAGTGATAATCAGCTGGATCTCCTTTTCATAACGGAAACCTGGCTCAATGATACCTGCGCCCCCTCTGTTGAACTGGCCATTCCACGCGGTTTTAAAATTGTCAGATTTGACCGCCCCCTAGGTAGAGGTGGTGGGATAGCAGTTGTTTTTAGAGAACAGTGGACCTTTTCCTATGACTCCCAACAACAATTGCTTGAAGCCGAGATGCTCCATTTTTCCCTAAATTTTAATGCCCACTCTTCCATAGGCGGCACGCTGGTCTACCGCCCTCCAGGTCACGTTGGTAACTTTGTGCAGGTCTTAGAAGAACTAATAGTCCCTCGGATTTTATGCCATTCCCGGTATCTTCTCCTAGGGGATTTTAATATTCTTGTTGATAGCTTGGACCTACCAGAGGCAGCTCGCCTTGCAGAAGCTCTCTCTATGGCCCAGCTAAGACAATGGGTAGCTGCCCCAACCCACTTAGGAGGTCATATTCTCGATCTGGTATGCTCTAATTTTGATATCACTATGAATCATCCTGAGCCAGTAACCTGGTCGGACCATAAGCTTATCAGATTTTCTTGGCCTCTGATAACTGCTGCTGTGATCCACCCTCAAACTGCCCATACACAGAAGATTAATCTTAACACCCTCTCTGAGGGTCTTGCTGCTTCCCGTCCTTCGCTACCTTCTGATATCGAGACCGCAGCCAACGCATTTAACTCATGGGTGGAATGCGCAACTGCTGCATCTATCAATAGCAGCCGGGTTTGCAGATTCCGTTCTACCCCCTCCAAACCCTGGTTCTCCCATGCCCTTCGTGACCTCAAATCAGACTGTAAAAAGTTGGAGAGGCTGTGGAGACAAGCCTATCTTCCCGAGGCAAAAAAGGATCTGCGGATTGCACAAAAAAAGTATTATGCAGCCATTAGATCGGCCAAACGCAGCTATTTTGCAGGACGCATTAATAAAGCAAATAACAATAGTAAGGAAATCTTTACGATTGTAAAAAGTTTTGTGTCCCCCTGTGCATCACAACCTTTGTTGCCTGCTTCGAAGGAATGGTGCGAAGAACTATCTGAGTTTTTCATTGAAAAAATCGCTAAAATTCAGGAGGACCTGCATAATGTTTGTAATGTCCCCATATCATCTCTAACCTCTTTGCGTCCTTCAATGCCCCCACGTACTGAGCAATTGGTCACATTTACTCCCCAACTAAAATCTGACATCACTTCTATTGTGGCGACTCTAAAATCAGGATCTCCCTCTGACCCCTGCCCGGCTAGAGTATTTGCGGGTTTAGCGGAAACATTGGGGAATGAGGTTACTCAGCTGATCAACCTTTCGCTCCTTACAGCTACTGTCCCCGCCTGCTGGAAGCAAGCCAAATTGCTCCCATTGCTAAAAAAAAATGGATTAGATCCGGCCACGCCGTCTAATTACCGGCCTATATCTTTGCTCCCAGCTCTTGCAAAGATTTGTGAAAAGACTGTCTTTAAGCAGCTGGATAAATTCGTTGAGTCAACTGGGGCCCTACATCCAGCTCAATCCGGATTCCGGGCCTCCTATAGTACCGAGACGGCCTTGGTCGAAATCTCAGAAGCTATTCGTGAGTGCCTTGACGGAGGTGGCAGAGCGGCTCTGATTTTATTAGACCTCTCTGCTGCCTTCGATACGGTGCCTCACTCCCTATTACTCGCCAGATTAGCAGATATTGGTGTCACTGGTCCTGCATATGACTGGCTGACTTCTTTTTTGGATAGCCGTACTCAACAGATCTGGCTGCCCCCATATGCCTCCACCCCTAAACAACTTTCCACAGGTGTTCCCCAGGGGTCCATTTTAAGCCCCTTACTTTTTAATATCTATCTCACCCCGCTGATTTACCTCGCTGAACAACTAGGGGCAAAAATTATGGCGTACGCCGACGATACGCAGCTTCTGTTTACCTGGCCTAAAGATAATTTAGATACGTTGGATGCCCAACTTTGTTTGTCCTCTGTTTTTCAATGGCTAGCACACGCACAATTAAAATGCAACGAAAGTAAATCCGAGGTTCTGCTGTATGGCTCTTTTCCTGAGGATTTTAGTGAGCGTCTCTGGCCTGCTGACTTCCCCCCTCCAAAAGCCACATCTGGCCCAGTGAAAAACTTAGGAGTCTGGTTTGGTAAGAACCTTAAGTTCGAGGACCATATAAAGAAACTTACGGGGGTTTGTTTTGCCACTCTTAAAACCCTACGTAGGTTCTTTCCCTTTCTACCACAAGAAGCAAAAGAGACAGTCATCCGTGCCTTAATTCTCTCGAGGTTAGACTACTCGAACGGACTGTTCTGTGGATTGCCGGCATACCTGATTCATCGCCTTCAGGTCATTCAGAACGCCGCTGCCAGGCTCTTGTTTAATGCACCGAGGCGCTCCAGTGCCCGCCCCCTGCTTTGTGCCCTCCACTGGCTTCCGGTCGCCCACAGGATTTTGTTTAAAGTTCTAGTGTTGGCCTACCGAGCCATTTACCAAACTGGCCCTGTCTATCTCAGAAAAAGGTTCTGTTTGTATGTCCCTAATCGCCCTCTGCGATCGGCCAACATGTGCCAGATGTCTGTCCCCAAATTTAAATATTGCAGACTTGGCGGCCAATCAATCTCAGTAAAAGCAGCAAAATCTTGGAACGCCCTTCCCCTCCACTTAAAAACTGCACCGTCTCTCAATGCTTTTAAGAAAGGACTAAAAACTCACCTTTTTAATATTAAAGTCTAATTTTACTGTTATGTTTCCTAATATTTGTCCTCTCCCAGTCTGTTCCGCCTTTACCGCGCCAGGATACTATTTTTTAGTAATAGAGCGCGCTATAAAAGCCTTTAATAATAATAATAATAATAATAATAATAATAATAATAGCCACAAGACTGCAGCACTTGCTACCACACATGATATTACCCGATTAGTCAGGGTTCATTCCGACTAGATCCACTATGAACAATTTGCATACAATATTTGTGCTACTACACCAAATAAACCCAGACATGAAAAAGAGGCAGCAGTCCTACTGGTTGCGGCCAAAGCATCCAATTCAATAGAGTGGCGGTACATGTTTAATATATTGGGGAGAATGGAGCTTCTTGCATGCTTCCTTATATGGGCCTAAGGACTAGATTACGTATAAATGGAATTATGTCAGAGCCGTTCTCTGTTCATAGAGGAACACAGAAGGAGTGCCCTCTCTACCCCATTTTATTCACCCTGGCACAAGAGTCACTGGCCTGCATAATAAGACAGAGGCATAGGGACTCAACAGTGTGATTTCAGCAGGGGCCTATCAATACATCGCTATATATGGACGATGTGGCTCTATACATGTGGGATCCGGAGAGGAACATTGCGCATATACTCCATGAATATGTCAGATTTGAACACTATTCAGGGTTCACTATAAATTGGTTGAAATCGGTGATAATCCCACTGACAGACTCCACAGAACCTCTTGCTCTAGAGTACCCCCTAGAATGGTCCACAGAGCCTGTGAAATACCTGTGGGTGTGGATACACAGAGACCTAGACTTAGTGATCAGGGAAAACTACAGTAAAGCGCTGGAGAAACTGGAGGGCCAGGTGGCAAGATGGATAAAGCTGCTATTCTCGCTATCAGATAGAATAGCAATCATAAAAATAATAATATTGCTGTGGTTCCTCTACTTATTCACTAGCATCCTGATAGTGCTACCTAACGCATTATTTCGAGCCCTGATGTGTGCAACAAATTAAACTTGCGTGGGCTGGGAAACAAGCCTGTATAAGCTGGGGGGTACTGACAATGTCATAGAAGCAGAGAGGGTTTGGTGCACCGGACATGCAGTTATAGTACCCATGTGCAAAGGCTCAATTTGCACATTATTGGTAAGCCTGGGCATAGTGTGCATAGCGGGGCTATGTGGAGTGCCACAGAGTTGGCAACAACCTCCGTGGAACTCCGCGTAGCTCTGCTGCGCCACCCTTCTCCACCCCCCTAGTTAAAAAATACCTTAACAGTAAATTAAAATCATTAAAAAATACACTTAACTCCATCTGCGGCGTCCCCGGGCTGCCCTCCTGTTATGTCGTACTTTATTTCCTTGTGTATTTCTTTAAGGCTCGTGTTGGTGCGAGCCTATCTTTAGAATGGTTATGACATAGTATGACATAGTATGTATTCTTACTGTGGCTCAGTTGCTGCCTGACTCGTTGCTGTACAGCTGTGCTTCCTGGCACCACCTGTTCTTGCCTATATCTTGAATAAACTATTACTCAAGAACCCTGCCTCCACCTCTACTTTTCAAGTGGCGACGATCGGGATTACCTGAAGATTTTTTTTTTATTTATTTCATCTCATGGAAAAGAAAGAAACCACGTCGTGAAGGAATATTTCACAGAGAAAAGAAAACTAGCCTGGAATGGGTAATTATTATTTACGATCATTCCCATAACCCCGGCGTTTATAGATTTTAATTGACTTTGCCTCAAATCCGGAGAAAGAGAAGTTACTTACTACTTCGGTGCCTGCATTTTTTAAAGCGTCCGCAAAGTTCCATGCACGCTCTGCTATTGCGCAAAACAACAACCGATGCACGCTCTGCTCCTGCACGAACCAACAACCGCGTCAGCTTCCTAATCATCACGATGATGCATTCACGCAAGGTCACGTTGCGTGACCCCGCGTAGCGGCCATTTTAGGAGCTGCATCTCACAGTTACCGGGACAACGACCAACACAACAAACGAAGCAGCACCGAAGCTTTCAATTAGGGGGAATATTTATTTAGACAACGAACGGACATTAACGAGGTTTCATTCTTAAAGAGGCATTAAAGGAGAACAGGTGAGATTGTCGGGGCACATATTTATTTATATTGTATTATTTGGAAATAAGGTGCCATTGAATAAGCCCTTTTACGTACTCTTTATATATGGATTCTGGGGATCAATCCCAAAGTGAAAGCGTTTCTCAAGAAGTAATGGCTCAACAAAGTTTTGTTATTAGTCCCCCACAACCCTTTGGGCTACTGGTTCACAACCAGACATGAAGTGGGTGGAATGGAAAGAATATTTTAATAATTACATTTGTGCAATTGATGAGAATGCTAAAATGAAACCGGAGCAAAAGAAAAGAATACTTCTACATTCTCTAGGTCCTAAAGGATTAAAAACATATTCACGTATGCAGAAGTTAGCAGATGCTGATTCAAGTGAATTTGACAATGCCATTGCTGATATGGACAGATATTTCGCACCTAAAGTGTGTATAGGTGTAGTGAGACACAAATTCTTCCAAAGAAAACAGAAAAAGGATGAATTGGTGGATGAATTGGTTGATGACCTTAAAAAACTTGCTATTGATTGTAAGTTCGGAGACTTGCATGACGAACTTATTAGAGATCAACTGGTTATGCACAACGACAATTCTCCGATTCAAGATCGCCTTTGGGTAAATGGCGATGCACCTCTTGACGATGTACTTGCGATAATGAGGAAATCGGAAATGTCGGGAAGATGCGCCACTGTAGTTAAAGATACTGTTAAGGATTCTGACAAGGCGTCATCTACTGTCTTCAAAATCCAAGGAACACCAAAATATCAGAATAAGCAAGTTCAAAACAAAAACTTTGGTCAACCTTTCAAGAATCAAGGAATGGATAACAAGTTGGAGGATAAAAGGTGTTACCGTTGTGGTAGCAGAGAACATATGGCTTACTACAAGTCATGCCCTGCCTTACGGAAAAAGTGTAGTGTTTGTGGTCTTATAGGCCATTTTAGCAAAATGTGCCGCAGGCGTATTAATGTCAAATGTATTTGGAATGAGGATGTGTGTGTTAATGGAAGTAGTGAAGATGAGGATGGCTGTGTAAAGAATGTGAGAGGGAATTACATGTTGAACATTACTGAGGAAGGCAATTACATGTTGAACATTACTGATGAAGCTATGGAGGGCAAACCTATCTGTGAAGTCTCCTTAGGTGGTGTTAAAGTTAAGGTATATGCAGATTCAGGATCTCCATATACGATTATCAACGAAGAGATATGGAAAAAAAAATTCACACAGAAAATAGGTGATAAGTTAAATGCCTCAGATGTTAGTCCTGTGAGTTATACTGGTGGAAGAATTGACCTTTTGGGTTTCAGATGGCTCACCTTCATTTTTAAAGGTAGGGTGACCAGGGGCAAGTTATACATAGCAAAAATGGGACCTTCTGTTCTGGGGTGGTATGACCAGAAGAATCTTCATATCATCTTAGACCCTAATAGCAAGGAGAAGGTGCTAGTTGTAGATGAGGGCAGCAAATTGGAAGATATTTTGAAGAGTAAATTTGCCAGCGTGGTAAGCGGACAATTAGGCAAGCTTAAGGGTTTTGAGCATAGAATCATGCTCAAAGGAAATGCACAACCCAAGGTACATAAGGTTAGGCCTATTCCCTTGTTGATAAGAGACGAAGTAAAAAAAGAAATTCAGGGCCTATTAGCTAAGGGTGTTATCGAGGAGGTAGACTCTTCAGAGTGGATTAGTCCAATAGTCGTAGCGAGGAAATCCAACGGTAAAATCCGTTTATGAATTGATTTACGCCATCTTAATCAAAATATTGTGATTGAACGTTTCCCGTTGCCCAAAATTAACGAGATGGTTTCCTCCTTAAGGGGAGCGACTTGGTTTTCCACAGTAGACCTTTCCGCTGCCTACCACCAGGTAGTCTTAGAACCTGAGTCTAGGCATCTAACAGCCTTCATCACACCATTTGGCTGTTTTCAATTTATAAGGATGCCATTCGGCCTTGCATTGTTTCAACGCTTAATGCACAAATTATTTGGCGATATGGATGGCATTTGTTTTTTTCAGGATGACGTTCTAATTGCTGGCAATGACAAAGAAGATCATGACGTGAAGCTGTGGAAAGTTTTTAACACACTTAGTTCTGCTGGGTTGACTGTTGAATTGTCTAAATGCAAATTTGGTGAAAGAAGTGTTTCATATCTTGGCCATATAATTAGTGAGGAAGGTGTCAGACCAAAAGCTTCACTAATAGAGAGTATTGTTACCTCACCTGCACCTGATTCTAAGGAAGGAATCAAATCCTTTTTGGGAATGGCTGAGTATTGTGCCAAGTTCATCAAGGACTTTGCTTCAAAGGTATATAACATTAGGTCCTTACTGAAGAAAAATGTGAAATTTGAATGGACTAAAGAATGTGAGAAAGAGTTTTCTGAAATCAAGTGGGAGTTGCAGAAAGTGAGCGCCTTGTCTAGTTTCGACCCTAATTTAGATTGTTTCCTGACAACTGATGCTAGCGACAAAGGTTTGGGCGCAGTCTTGTCACAAGTGGATGAAAAGGGTAAAGACAGAATCATCTTATTTGCATCTAGGGCCTTGTCACCAGCTGAAAGCAGATACCCCATTATAGAAAGGGAAGCTTTGGCTTGCGCTTGGGCTTTAGAACACTTTCGTGCATTTGTTTGGGGGAAAATGGTTCACATCAGGACGGATCACAAACCGTTGGTCCACATTTTATCCACTGACGGCACTGCTACAGCTTCTGCTAGGTTGGCAAGGATCTCTATGCGCATGAAAGAATACATTTACAATATCACATATGTACCAGGAAAAGACAATGTTGTTGCTGATTGTCTGTCAAGACTTCCTTCCCCTCTGGAAGAATGTGTTGATGATCCTTGGGGAAACGTTAGTGTGGCGTTTGTACACGATTCTGGGTTCCCGGCCATTAGCAGGGAGGATTGGATAAGTGAACATAATGCAGATAAGGAATTAGTAGAAGTCTCAAAGTTTATTTGTCACGGTTGGCCAAAAGAAAGATTTTTACCTGGCTCTGTGAAGCCATTTTGGGAGGTACGATCTGAATTATCAATTGAGAAAGAGGTTTTATTGAGAGGGGACAGGATTGTTCCACCTTCTGGGTTAAGGAAAAAGATCTTACAATTATGTCATGAGGGGCATTTTGGTATAGTAAGGACTAAGTTATCTGTTAAAAGTTTGTTTTGGTGGCAAAAAGTCGACAGTGAAGTAGAGACTTTTGTCAGAGGTTGCCCTGTTTGCAGTTCTGCAGACAAATCCTTGAGGACTTTGAGACCAGCTATGAGTGATGGACTCATTCCTAGCATGCCTTGGGAAACTATCGCTGTGGACATATTTGGTCCTGTAGGGGACCCGAAGGAATATGGTTTGGTTGCCATTGATCTGTTTACCAAGTGGCCTGTAGTTAAATTCGTGGATAGAGTAGATACTCAGGCTGTGTTGAAATTTTTAGATAAAATTTTTATAGTTGAAGGTTTACCTGTTAATATTTTAACGGACAATGGTGTACAATTTCTGTCCAAAGTTGCTAAAGATTATTTTGTGAAGTGTGGTATTACGCACAAAACGACCTCACTGTACAATCCTAGCGGCAATGGAACTGTCGAACGCTTCAATAGAGTGATTAAAGGCATTTTGCAAGCTGCAAATTACAAAGGTTTGGATTGGAAATTGGAAATACAAAAGGCTGTGTGGTCTTACAAAGTGACCTTGAATAATTGCACAGGAGTTTCCCCTTTTGTGATGATGAGAGGTAGGCTACCAAGGTGTAAGGTTAACCCTAGTTGGTTTTTCAAAGACAGTGTCCAACAGTGGTCACCTGTTGAGGTCAAGAAAAATTTGGAATTGGTGCATGACAGGAGTAAGGCTTACTATGATCAGCGCCATAGTGTGAAAGATGTCATTGTAAAAACTGGAGATTGGGTTAGGATTAGGAAACCTTACAAGGTCTTGAAAGGTGAGAATAAATTTGATTCGTCTAAACAAGTTCTTAAGAACTCAGTCAGGTTAAGTGATGGAAAAGTTTGGAACCTGAAAGATGTGGCTTTGGATATTTGTCAGAATCATGATGAGAGTAAAATCGTGAAGGGCAAACATACTGATTTTGATTGGGTTGAAGATTACTTTCATGGCAGCGAGCTGCAGTCCCAACTTGCGTCTAGTACTTCACTTCCTCAATTAAGGGAGGGGGATGTGGTAACCGGTTCTCCTGTTTCTCCTGATGCTGAACATGAACCCAACTCGGTTGACACCGGTCACATGTGTGATAATGTGACTTCCTTCTCCAATGTGAGTTCCTCTTCTGTTAGTAGTGACACAGTTTCAGCACCCACATTACCTGCTGTTAAAGTTTCCAATAGGACGCAAGGTGATGTTCCTGATTCTCAGGCTTCGCATGACCCAGGTCAAGCTGGTACATCTTTACATGACCCTGGTCGTAGTATGTGTTCAAGTTCTAAGAGGACAAGAGTTTTGCCTAGTTGGCTTAAGGATTATGTTAGGTAATTTTCTTAGGGTTTGTTTGTTTCCTTTGTTTGTTTTCTTTTTCTTTCCGGGTCTTCTCCTTCTCTTTTCTCTGTTTTTTTTTTTGTGCTTCCTTTGTGAGGGGGGGGGGATGTGTTATGTCGTACTTTATTTCCTTGTGTATTTCTTTAAGGCTCGTGTTGGTGCGAGCCTATCTTTAGAATGGTTATGACATAGTATGACATAGTATGTATTCTTACTGTGGCTCAGTTGCTGCCTGACTCGTTGCTGTACAGCTGTGCTTCCTGGCACCACCTGTTCTTGCCTATATCTTGAATAAACAATTACTCAAGAACCCTGCCTCCACCTCTACTTTTCACCTCCTCCTCTTTCTCGACATTGGGATACAGCCTTAAGAAGACTGAGCATGCATGCACGTCCGCACATGTGCATTATGAAATGTTGAGAAAGAGGAGGGCAGCCCGGGGATGCCGCTGTTAGAGGTAAGTGGTTTTTTAATTGTTTTAATTTACTATTACAGTATTTTTTAAATAGGGGGGTGGAGGCGGGCGGAAGGCCAACTCCGGTCCGCTGCGGAGTTTGTGGGGTTTTGCCTACTCCGCGTTCTCCGCAGTATGCGGAGTAGGCAAACCTCTGCACACTCCGCGGGTGGAGCAAAGTTCTCCGCCCAGGGTTAATTATTGGTATAGACTACACATGTTCACGCTGCACCTGGAGATTGAGGGGGGAGAAGTCCACCCAGTTACGCTCTTATACATGCTTCTGCATGGGCGCATGGATATACCACGCTCTGAAATCAGCACTATACACTGCACAACATCAGTGTGGCAGGCCTTAGGAATTAGCAGAAATAAACTGCAGCTATATGCCCCAGAGCTCCCTTTAGGCCATCACCCGGGGCTGTCCGTCACACAATACTTAGGAACACTTGCGGCACTACACTCGGCTGGGATTAAAACAATGAATGCCCTACATCCAAAGGGCACATTTATGACGCTTAAAGATTTGCAATTTATGGAGAAAAAAAAACACCACTCTTTATATTTATATAATACATACTGAACAAGGCAATACAAGCATACCTTATGTTCCCAGAAGAACCCGAGACCTTAAAGAACTTACAAATATTACTTACTTGTCAGTCAAGGCGGCACCTGGTCACAAATCTATATAAAACAGCTCTCTAAGAAAAACACATGACGGCTAATAAAGCATTGGCTAGATAGAACAGATCCTTGGAACCACAGTTAACATGGGAGGAGTGGGATTATAGCTGTACCGGTCCCAGGGTGTTTATTTCCAGTCCAGTGAGGACTTGGCCTGGGAGTTCAGGCTGATTTGCATATGGCTGGGTCTGAACTGGAAAGGCATGGGGAGCACAACAACGATGGATTTAAACCCAGATCTCTGTACAGTGGTGAATTTATAGCTGTACATTAACAGGAACGCTCACATCCAACTGTAATCTATGGATAATCCATTTCAAGTTTATACAACAAATGTACTATACGCCTGCAGAACTGTATAGGTATGGGCTGAGGGAGAATGACCAATTTTCCAGATGCTGAGAGAGAGGACGGACTTTATACATTTGGCAAGGGCATGTCGGAAATGTTGTGACTACTGGGAGGAAGTGAAATCAGCGCTGCAGTCCATGACATGTGAAAGGGTCTTTTGTACCCCACATACATGCCTGCTGGGGATAGTCCAACACATGACACAGGGAGTATGCAAATTTATGGCCATAGAGCTGTTGTTGGCTAAATGCTGAGTACCAATGCACTGGGGTAAGGGAACGGCACCTAAATGTGAACAATGGCTGAGAAACATGGTTTATTGCAAAAATAATTTGGAACTGTATGCAGAAGAACTTCCACAAACATCCCGACCTAGGAGCATTTGGGGACCGCTAGAAAAATATCTGAGGGAGAAAGATAATATTGTACAGGAGGGGGGAGGGTTAGCCTCTGCACCGAGTGGGGCTGTGGGATATGGATGACATACGCTGTGAGTCCCATGGGACAATGCAAATTAATAAATATATATATATATATATATATATATATATGTATATATATATCCGCCGAAAATGTTGTCGTATCCTAGTCAAAAAGACAACAAGTTGAGGCCCATTTGCATTTCACGGTGAAATTTATTAGCGTTTCACACCCAACGCGTTTCGCAGCCGGAGCCGCTTGATCGCTCGTGATCAAGCGGCTGCGGCTGCGGCTGCGAAACTCGTTGGGTGTGAAACGCTAATAAATTTCACCGTGAAATGCAAATGGGCCTCAACTTGTTGTCTTTTTGACTAGGATACAACAACGTTTTCGGCGGATTTACAGGGGTAAGGCGAAACCCCGTTGAGGCCCGCCAGAGAAAAGCGGCGCAGGCTCAGTTTGCCACTGGCCACTGTTGTTGTGATGTATATATATATATATATATATATATATATATATATATATATATATATATATATATATATATATATATATATATATATTTATTTTTTTTTTTATTTTTTTTTTGTTTTAACACAGAAGAAACTAAACTCACAGAGATATTTTATTCATTGACTTTATTACAAATATAGTAAGAACTAAAACACTGAAAAGACAGGAACATTTTTTTACCTCCATTCTTGTGACCTGCAGATCAATAATTTCACAGTTCCACTTTTATACCCATTTTACCGACTGGGGATGTGGTTCGACTGTTGAGGTTTTGGAACTGATTTGGGGTGGTTCTCTTTCAAATATCATTTCCCGACTGTAGTTCGGACTCAACAACAAAACAAGGACACAATGTAGTGTGAGATCTCAGCACCTGGCAGTAATCAGCCTTCGTGAATGGTCATCAAGAACAGACAAAATGCCAGCCCTGCTGAGAAACTTTGTTACCTTTAACAAGAGAAACCTCTTATCTATCCCTCACTCATAGAATCTCACCCACGTTGTCAATCAGGAAGAACTAATCAGCAACACTTTGTAAACAATGTCCTCACAGAATTTCTGTGAGAAGCATGTTATCCACCCTTGCTAATGTCAATGTCTGGGTCGCCATCCTTCAGGCTAAGGGATGCAGTTAATCACTTCCAATGACTAGGGAAGCTCTTCATCACATCATGCAAAATGCATCCCACTGGTTCATGCACTTAGGCTTTCACCACACGTGGAGTCTTACTACTACATGTTTGCTACATATCTACTGAGCATACACACACATGAAATGTCAACTCAAAGGAATGAGAGTCACATAGACTTTTCTACCAGTCTTGACACTCATTGCCTCTCTGCTGGCCTTCTAAACAATTCTGCCGCATATATATCTATACTATACTTCATCTAGTCGTTAGAGTTTCAGACACCACTCCTCTGGTGCAGAACCTATCACTGTTGGCCTTGGTTCTTAGTGCTATCACAGATGGCAAGCAGAGCCCTTTATTACTCAGAATCCCTCTTTAGGTTATCTGGGACGATCAATATGAAGTCACCCTCACTCCTTCTTCTGCTCATCTGAGCCTTATTACACTCCTGAGCTCTTCTTTGCATCTGCCATCACTCAGAGGTCAGAGTGTAACAGTCCTGACTTTTGTTCACTTTGCAAGCTCTAATTCTTCAGCAGATACTCACCAGCCTATACATGGGCTAAACAATTGGGGGTGGGGGGCTGAGGGCTGACAACATAAAAAGAATGAATAAGAACTGTCGACAAAAGGATATCCTAATATCCTAAAACATATGGCATAGATTCACATAGGTGTCTTCCTTTTCTCAGTCCTCTTCCTTCTCCTCCAGGTCCTTCTATCCCTTCTAGTGTTGGTCCGGCTAGTGGTCCAGTTCCAAGTCTTCTTTTTCTGGATTGTTTTGGCCCTCCTGATCCTCATGCTGGTCCTAGTCCAACTAGTTCTGGTCACCCTGTTGCTGGTTGCCCAATTCTGGTGCTCTGGGTTCTAGTCCTTTCTCACCCTAGTCATCTTGGCCCTGCTTCTTGCCCTTCCTTGTATTAGACATTCCTGGTGCTAATGGTTCTCAATCTGATATGGTTAACCTGCTGAGTCCTTATTCACCTAGCACCATTGTCCTGGTACTCCAATTCTGCCATGCCTAATCTTCCTGGTTTGGGTCATCCTGATTCTACTTGCTCTGGTCCCGGACTTCATGGTTATTTTTCTTATTTGTTCCTCTTGGGCTGGATCTGTTCATTTTGGTCTCGGCCTGGTTCCATTGGTCCTTGTGGCTCTGGTTGGTCTGGTCTCCCTCATTATTGCCAGCCTGACCCTGATACCTTGTGTCCTGGTCCTCCTGCTTCACTTGGTACTTCAGATCTTGGCCCCTTGGCTGTGATCCCTCTGGTCCTTCTAGTCCTATTCCTGGTCCTCCTTATTCTGATCCTTCTAGCCAATTCTATTCCTAGTTCCTGGTCTTAATGGGCCTAGTCCACCTGCTGCCAGCCAGAATAGTTCTCCTGGTCCTCCTCCACTTTGTTGTGATACTCTTGGCCCTGGTTCTCCTGCTCCTCATCATCTTGTTTCTGCACTACCTTGCCCACTTAGTCCTGAGCCTCCTTGTTCAGGTCATCCTGTTCTTGGTAATCTGACTACTGTCATCCTGGCCCCACTGTCTTGGTATGCACGGTGCTGAGTCTCCTGGGCCTCTGTGACTTGATCTTCTTTTTCTTCATAGTAGTGGTCCAGCTGGTCCTCCTTGTTATAGTCTTGAGTGTCTCATCAGTTTTTTCTTCAATGGTATTGGTGCTGTTTAAATGATTTACATTTGTTCCTTTGTGTAAGCCTTGCTGAGCAGAGCCACAGCTACCCAGGGTGGAGCTGAAGATTTGGCAAACAAAACCTACTATTCCTAAGGTACTGGTTACTTACCTTCGGTAATACAATATCTGGAAGAGACCCAGTCTAGTCTCAAAAATCCTTAACAATCCAGACTGGCGACTGGGAAGAATTCAAAAGTTAAAGAATCTGCAGCTAGATCTCTTTATCAGATGGAGTTGGTAAGTGTAGAACACAGCGAGGTTACCCAACCAACTCTTAGCTCTTGTCCTACTGGCTCTGGCTGCCCGACCATCTCCCTTTAAATCTCCAGCTCCTATTCTCCAAGTCTTCCTCACTCTCAGTTTGAATTGCTTAGCACTGGACTTCCTATTCCTTTATCCTCACAGTATGTGCACTCTTCCTGGTTTTGTTCCCACTAGACTTGATCCATTTGTTTCTGGTCCTACTGGTTTGGGTCAGTGAATGCCTAATCCACTTGGTTATTGTCCTACTAGACAACCTGGTCCTTGTAGGCCCATTTTTCTAGCTCTTGATCTTCCTTTCTGATCCTCTTGACCCTCGCCCTCTTGACCTGGTCATTCTTATCCTTCTCACCTTGCTCATCCAAATCCTAGTACTTTGGTTCCATGTTCTGCTGCTGCCCTTAGTCCACTTGTCCCCTTGGGTTATGGTCCTCTTATGCTCTGCCCTGTTAGCCCATGTCTTTCTGGGTTGGATCATGCAGGTACTCCAGTCCCTGTGCCATGTCATCATGATCCCTCTGGCACTGCAATGATATGGGCCCTCTTGGTCCTGTTTATCTTTGTTTGAGTCCTTCTGAGCCTCTTCATTTTGGTCCTTGTCCTCCTGTACATCTTGGTCTAGTCTCCTTAGTCTTCCTGGGCCTGGCTGTTCTGGTATTCTTGATCTTCCTGACCCTGAACCTGCTACACCCAGGTCCTGGTCTTTCTGCTCAAAGTGGTACACTGGATTGTGATCCTATGGTCCCCCTGCCACTCCCATGCCTGTTCCTGGCCCTTTTTGTTTTGATGCTTCTAATTCCTCTTGCTCTAGTCCACATTGCTCAAGTCTTCCTGGCTCAAGCCCTCCTGATATTCTTGGCACTGGCCGCCTCATCTTCCTTGCTTATTCTGTTTCCAGATTCCTATTGGCCAGAATTCTAATGCTCTTAATATTTCTAGTCTTCCAGTCTCTGGCCCTGATCCTCCTCCTTGTCTTTGTGCTTCTATCCCAAATGATCATGGTCCTTTTTGCTCAGGTCATCCTGGGCATGGACATTCTGTTCTTCATCTTCCTGGCCAGCTCATCCCTAGCTCTGTGGCCTGGTCTTTCAGGGTATGGTCATCCCAGTCCTGATGTACCTGGACCTGCTCCTCCTTTTCCTCCTCACCCTGGTCCTCCTGGTTCTAGTCAATATACCACCAATTTCTCTGTATTCCCTGTTTGCTTCTGCTTGTTGACTGCTGCTGTGTTGTCAGATCTGAAACACTAAGTAAGTGCAATCTTCCTTAAAAAGAAGCCTAATGTTTGCACAAGACCTTTCATAAGAAGCCCAAAAAGAGCCCAGCCCTAAAAAATCATCAAAAGGAGGATCATGAACATAAAAAAACAATATATTCTCATGAATGAATAAAACATTTGTGCAAAATTCTTCAAAACCATACTCTTTATTCTTTGCAGAGAGACAATCCTAAACTGCAGCACTAAATAGTGTGTAATATATCCTGAAGCCACAGCTGGCACATTTTCAGAATTCTCATGTGTGATATTTCTGTGGTTTCAAAACGGATATGAGTGACATTCTTCTATCAAATGTGTGACACATCACACATTTTCTCGCGAGTAAATCAAAGTAATGAGAGAGCAAAGTTCAACAGAGTGCTGCCACAGGGCTCCAGTGTGAAGTGGAGGGTTCTGCCTTGCAAGGTTCCCAAAAGGCCTCTTTGTACTTGTCATTTAGTGCGGCAAATATGTGCGGTTTGTGCGCATGTAGAAGGTTTAGCCTTAGGTATATGTACTTCCTATGTGATGATCTGTGACAACGTGCCTTTGACCCCAAGACTGAGTACCCAGAAGAGAGAGGAAGCTTTCACAGCTCTTGGTCTGTTAACACGCATCTCTGCACTGGTCTCATATCTGAACTGCATGGAATCAAAAACTCACCCCTCTCTGCACCCGTCAGTGATCCATCATGTCGCACACTACACATGAAGTATGCAGGAGATAGAGACCTGGTGGGTTGGAACTTCGTAAAAAGTTAAGGAAGGAATGAGGAAGGAAGCATGTGACATGGATGGAAGGAAGGCTTGTGGGCAGAGAGCGGTTGAAGGAAAAGTAAGAGAGGACACAAAGAGAGTTAGAGGAAGGGAGAGGTTAGAAGAAGAGGAAAGATGGAGGCAGTGGTAGGGACTAGGGAAAAGTGCGACTGTAGATGTGGATAAGAAGGTGCGGGTGAAGGAAAGAGGGGAGGCAGAGGGGGCAAGGAGTAAGCAGTTACTGCTCAGGCACAATTTAGGCTGTCAGTGAAGTAGAGAAAAAAAGATGAGCGCCCCTCTTACTGAGCATCTGAGCATTACCGAATGTTAACTGCCTTGTCCTGTACTGAGCACACTACAGACTCTGGTACAGCATTGTGGTTATGATCAGCCTCTCTGTAGCTTTAAGCGACCTAAGTACAGTATCTAACACTGGTCTCAGTTCTTTTACAGCAGAGTAGAGGCTCCCTCCTTACACAGTACTGTGCACAGTCAGCTCTGTCAGAGCCATGTAAATTGTAATGCCTGAAACCCTTATTCGCGCACAATGGGTGCTAAGTGCAAAACTGCACAATTTGAGTGCTCTGTAAACACAAGTGCACCCTGTCAGACTACTCACGCCACTGCACATACAGTTTATCCCCCTAGCACTGCCTGTCCCTTTCACAACTTTAGGTACAATATTAGCCCTGGATACTGTAAGGAAATGCCTCTTTTTGCATGGACACCCCAAAGCTTTTGGACAAATGCTTTTTTACTCAGAGTGGGCTGAGACCTGCTAATCAAACCTATCTGCCAGTGCTTCGATCCTAAAACATATATGTCGAATTGGCTTATACCACATTGGCATAGGATAACTTACTTCTAAGCCCCTAGTATATGGTACCCAGGGTAATGGTCATGTAAGTTAGAGGGTCACCCCAGGAACTGTAGCACTGGTTGAGCAACCCAGAGTGTTGAGTGTGACCCATGTAAAACATAGCTCCTAGACTGCCATTGCAGACTGGACGAGCAGTTTTCAACTGCTAGCCCAGCCTTGCCACTGCCAAAAGTGGCAAAGCCAAGCCTCCCCCGGTGATATGTACATGGCAGGCCAACTGAGCCCTAAGGCAAGGTGCAGCATATTTCATAGGCAGAACATGAATTTTACACGTTGACAGTACAAAGGTGAAAATGTCGTTTTTACTGTGGAAAGACTTGATCAACCACGGGGAGCACTCCTGAACGGTGTGACCAAAGTTGACACTAAAAGGTATGAATCAACTTGTGACTTTAAGTAAGACTGGATTCTTCAATCATAATTAATGTAACATGTTGTATTGTGCAACTTTTACAAAGTTGCCACTTCGTTGCCTTCAGTCTCCTGTGCCCTTAACGGCTGCACCTGGAGGTTGAGACAGGTTTCTTCCATCCTAAGCAATTGTGCTAACAACTCCCAGGCAAGGAGAAAACAGTGACCTGCACTGGAGAGACTTGTTACCTCCCTCCAGCAGGAAGCTACACAGGTTTTGGCTCAAAAGGATAGCTTCAAGCATAAGCCACCTTTGAAGAGCAAATGGGGAACAATTGAGATAGGGGCAGCTCCATTGTTCAGGTAGAACAGAGGGCACCCGGGAAGGAGAGGAGAAATCTATTGCCATACTGTTCTTTAGGGACCTGTAGCCCCCTTGGTAGCCACACCTCTGAGGTGAGCTAGGGAGCTCCAGATGCCACGAGAGGGGTCCTGCCATATTGAAAGCAGGCAGAATAATGTATCTCGGGAAAGCCACTTGCCACACTCCCAAGAAGTGGTCATCAGGAGAGAGGGAACTTAGTAGCCCATTGGCTACTGTCTGCATCCACCCTAAAGACATTTGCTAGGAATAAAAAGGGTACACTGGCACCCAGAACTCAAGTCTTATCTGGACTGGAAGAAGGACCGAAGAAGGACTACCTTGCTGCACCGGGGAACCTGAGGACTGCACCTGCTAAAACTCATTGCTAGCAAAGGCAAGAGACTGTGGGGCATATTACCAAGGGCAAGTATCGCCGCTTTTTCGGCGAATTGTGCCGAGAAAGCGGCGATACTGCTAGAGCCCTATTAACAAGGGCATTTTAAAACCTGGCCCAAGCCCACTTTGCATGTCGGCGATAAACATCGCTAATGATATGCAAAGTGGGCATTCCCACGTCCAACCACATGAAAAATGTGGTTGGAGGTGGGAACACCCTATTACCAAGGCAGGCGTTGGGAGGAAAAGACCTGCGATAAACTCGTTTATCGCAGGTCTCCCAACGCCTGCTCTGACCAGGCGTCAGGCATTGATAACATTGGGGTGTGGATCATAAAGCTGAATCCACCCCCCCATATTATCAAGGCCCATATTAGCGCGTGAAAACAACGTTTGTTTTCATGCGCTAATGTGCCATATCGCTGAATTTCAATTTGCCTACCTGATGCGCATTGATAATTGCGCGCTAAAACGGCGATGAAATCCGGCGATACGGGAATGTGCGTTGTGCGTTTTCCAATGCACTCCTTGGTAATATGCCCCTGTGTCTGCTGTTTCCTTCTCGTGGGGAAGTCTTCTCCAGAGCACAGCCAAACCAAGAGACTCAGGGGGCAGTTCGCTGACCTCCTGTTTGCAGCATTGCATCACTTCAGCTGAAGAAGTCTGCTGGGGAGAGTTTTAGTAGCCCAAATCTTCAAGCTGCTATTTCTCATCACAGTGCAGCATCAAGGACCAGGACCCAATGCTCGATGTTGCACACATATTCGCTGAACATGGGAGAGTTGTCAGAGTGCATCTTGATCACCCAGACAGCGAGTTATTGTCCAAGGAAGTATTCCTTTGTAACTGCATTACTGGGGGGCGAATGTTAGCCCAGTTGTAACTGGACTTCTTGCAACAAGAAGACTTTGAGGGACGTCAACCCGGATAGCTAGGGCTGCCTCACCAATCTTGTGGACCATTGAGTAGCCACAGGAAGACTCCGTCAATAGTGTCCTTTTTTTAAACACATTTTATTGGGGTTTTAGATGGAACATATATGAAAAAATATGTTTTTGATACATTATCTATGACAGTCTCTTAACACATTCAATCAGATATGTCACTAGTACATTTAACAGTTAGAGGACCAGTACATTTCTGGCAGCATTGACCCCCCCCTTATCTATCCTACCTCCCAACTCCCATTTGCCCACCACCCCACTTAGATCTCTGACATCCAGACACGTAAACATACCCCTTGTCCACTTCTAGCTCTCGTGCCTGCCTCCCCGTCCTCATTCCCAGGTTCCCATTCCTCCAGTGTCCCTCTGTGGGCGTGACAAGTCTTCTCTGACTCAAGTGTGTCCTGCATCCTCCCCCACCCCCTACCAACTCCCCAGGTCTTCCTGAGAAGGAGAGCCCCCCGCTGATGACGCTTCCACTAAAGTTGCCTCAGGCTCCCTTAAGGTATTGACTATTGCTTCCCAAGCCTGAGCTCGTTCCAGTGTAGCAATCCCTCTTTTGGCGTTTCTAAGGAGTACCCTCCCTTCACAGGCTTCCCATTTATCTAATTCAGCATTCCATGTGAAGGCATTAGGTCCTGTGGGAGATTTCCAGTGCCTCGTGATCTTGCGTTTAGCTAAGACCAGTGCTTAGTCCTGAAATCTACTAGTGACCCACAGCTTAGCGTTATGTGTAAATAACCCCAGTAGGCAGTGTGCAGGGGTGCTAGGAATTGGGTGCTATATGACCTCCCCAATAGTGGCAGTTATTGTTGTCCAATAAGTTTGCAGTTTGGGGCAAGCCCACAGCATATGTATCAATTCTGCCCCCACCTCTCCGCATCTCGGATATTTCGCATCCTCTCTTCTAAAAATGTTATGAATCCGCCGCGGAGTAAGATATGCCCGGTGCAGTATGAATAAATTATTAAAGCGGAATCAGGCATTTGCCGACGACCTAGGGACCCCTATCAAAATGTTCTCCCAAGATTTGTCCTTCAGAGACACATTCAGGTCTTCCGTCCAATTATCTCGTAACCTGGTCAGTGATTGTATTGTGTCCTTGCTCAGGGCTGGATATAGGCATGTAACTGCCTTAATTCTGCCTCCTCCTGTTCTCAAGTAGTCATAGGTTGTGTGTTGTGTGGGTTCAGCTGGTCCCAGTTTCCAATGCACCCTGACCGCCGCCACAATCCCAGCAAGCAGTAAGAAATGCCCATGAGGTAAATCATACCTCTCTCTAAAGTCTTCAAATGCCACAAGTTCCCCACCCTTGTATAGGTCCCCTAACCTTGTTGCCCCTGCTTCCACCCAGTCCTCAAGTCCCAAGCAGGCCCCCGGGGAAACACTTTTAGAATTGTTATGGATAGGTCAGGCGAGTACTGGACTCTGGTAAGTGTCTTTCAAAGCACTCATCTCCAGCAGTTTCTGTCCAGCAACACTGCATCAGAATATTTGGCTTCATTCTTATCAATATCCAATATGAGTTTACACAATGTTTCCAGACTTGGTGTGAGCGGGTCTACCTCCCTTATTTGGGACTGAAGGTTTCCCACCCATTTCGCCACCCACTTCAATGGAGCGGCTAAATAATATCACTCAAAATCGGGGACTGCCAATCCCCCCTCCTGGGTTGAGCGCTGAATTGTACTCAAGTGCCACTCGCCTGCGACCCGTTCCCCACAGAAAGGCCACCAGCATAGATTGTAAGTCCTTATGCCAACTTGGAAGAATACATATTGGGAGCAAGGTGAAGAAATATAATACTCTAGGTAGCACAACAATCTTTAGGAGGCCACTCTCCCCGCTAGTGATAATGGGAGACCCTTCCAGAATTCCATATTTATCTTTAAAGATCTCAGGGCCTTGCACAAATTAACTTCAAATATGTCCATTTGGGAATGATATAGTTTTAACCCTAGGTATTCTAGGCAGTGGGGCTCCAAATTCAGTGCCCCCAACTCCATCAGAGGTGCCCGGTTGAGTGTCAATGAAAACAATTTGGATTTCTGCCAATTAATTTTCAATCCGGACATCTCACCAAAGTCCGCCATCAGTGCCCTTGCTCCCGTTAAATCCTCTTCCACATTCCCAAGAAAGAGCAGTAGATCATCTGCGTAAAGGGCATTGTAATGTGTGTTATTCCTTAGTCGAATCCCCTGATATCTAACTCCTTTGCGGGCTGGTGAGTCCAGAGGCTCCATGGCAAGAGAAAACAGGAGTGGCGAGAGCGGGCATCCATGTCTAGTTCCTCACCCAACGTCGCAGCTCTCTGATCTCATCTTTCCAGATCTAACCCTCCCTACCGGTCTCATGTACAGTAGTCTAACTCATTTGGAAAAGCCCTGTCCCAATCTCATTCTATCTAGGACTCAAAACAGAAACTCACATTCAAGGCTGTCAAAGGTCTTTTCCATATCTACCGTAAAGACCACTTCTTGACCCATCCTGTCGTCCCCTCGTGACATAAGTGCCATTAACCGTCTAATGTTAAGAGCCATATTTCTCCCCAGGATAAATCTTGCTTGATGCTGGTGTATGAGACCAGTCATCAATGGTTGAAGCAGCATGGCCAATATATTACTTAATATATTGAAATCTAGATTGAGCATTGATAGCGGTCTGTAAGCTTCGCACTAAGTAAGGGTCCTACCAGGCTTAAGCAGCGAGACAAACAGTGCTTCCCAGATGGACCTTGGAAGTTGACCCTCCTCTAGGGCTGCCTCATATTATTCCGCTAATTTGGGGGCTAGTTCTTCAGCATAAGCAGCATTGAACTCTATTGGCATCCCATCAGTTCCAGGAGTTTTGCCTCTATCTAACCCCTTAATCGCCGCCCTTATTTCCTGCACAGTCATGAGGGTCCCCAATGCATCAGCCTCCTCAGCGTGTAGGGTGGGGAGGGGGATAGCAGCCAGATACTTCTTGACACTGTTTTCTCCCTGCCTTGAACAGGATCTATACAAGGCAGCACAATTTTCCAGGAATCTCCTATTTATATCCTCCTGCCGGTATAGGATATGGCCATTGGCTTCCCCAATAGCCAAGATCGAGGATCCTCTCTGGGCCGGATTGGCCAGCCAAGCCAACAGCACTCCTGTTCTGTCCCTCTCCGCATGTGTGTGGTCCATATATCGCTTATAAATCATGACTACGTAGCCTCTGTGTTTGCTTGGCCACTTCCTTTTTGGCATCCAGCAGAGCCTGCCCCAATTCCGGATGCCCTGGATCCAGTAGTTTTAACGCTCGCAAGGCCCTGTCTGCAGATTCATGGTCAGTTTCGAATGAGCGTCTTACTCCTCTAGAGGTCACTATGCATTTGCCCCTGAGTACTATCTTGAATTCTGTCAAATGGGAACTGGTCGAGTTTGCATTTGCATTAAAGTAGTTCACAATGCACTCTAATTTCCTCAAGGATCACTTGGTCTTCTAGTGCCTTGGGCTTAAGGCACCAAGTTGGGATTCTTTGGTGCAATTATCCCCCCGCAAATGCAGAAGGGCCAGGTTGTGGTCAGACAGGGGGCATGTTAAGTACTCCACTGACTGGATCTTGGTGTGTGTATCAGGAGAGCACAAGAAAGTATCCAGCCACACATGTAAATCATGTACCGGAGAGTAAAAAGAATAAACCCTGCCGTATGGTTCAGGCGTCTCCAGGAATCTATTAAGCCCCACTGGCCCTGCCAGTCTGCAAATGTGATCGCTACTCTATTTATTAGGGCATCCCTCTGAGGCAGATGCTAGCAATTCTTCTGGGGGTCAGATATACAACTAAAGCCCCCTCCGATGATGATCGAATGTGGGAGCCAAGTCACTAGCATGCCAGAGATCTTAGCCAAGAACATCCCCTGATCTATATTAGGTCCCTATATACTCACAATCGCTATGTCACGCCCATCCAGTCATCCACTCACTGCCACATACCCTACCATCTGGGTCTATTACCTCCCTGGTGCACTGGAATGGAACTCCCGCCAAACCCAAATCCTCGCAAAAGTGGAGTACGATGTGTAATATAGTTGACCAAGTCATCTACGTCGCGGAGCCTCCCCCTCCATTTGCCAATGGGTGGGACTCCTGTAATAGAGCAGTGTGTATTCCCCACTTATTAAGATATGATAGAATTTTATACTGCTTGGACATTTTATGCATCCCCCTGATATTCCAGGAGACTACCTTATATGATTGAGAGCCAGCATTGGTGTATGTCTTGTGTATTTGCTGAGGAGCTTAGATGGCACCCTTCCTTTTGTACCGACGGATCGGGCGAGGCACGGCTTCCTGTTTTTTTTTTGGTGTCTGGTCTGTGAGATCCAAAACCCCCTTAAACATAAACTTGTAAAATGCCCAGCCCCCTTTCCCCAGGACAAGCAAGCAAACCCTCCTCATCCAAACAGTCAACAACATTGCCCATTTAAGGAGCATACGGGGTGGAGGTGGCCCTCTTTGCCTCTGTTAAATCCAACATTGAGGTCCCACTGACCTTTCTCTCATCCAGTGCACAGTTCAGTTTGTGGATCTTCCCCAACAGGATGAGCACCTCTCCCTCCCCCAATGTAAAAGACCGTCCACAGCGGCCCCCCCACCCAGCTTCCCCTACCCATTCTTAATACTTTCAAATAATCTCATCCACTCTAGCAGGTGTGACCACTGGCAACTCCTAACAGCCTCCCTCCATTGTACTGGTGCTGTGGTCTGAGTCCAAATTCCGTGGGTCCACTATTACAGGAGAGGAAGCTCCACTGGATCCAGGTGAGTTCAAAGCTGCTACTGCCGCCATAGCCTGTTCATGTTCCCACTGTTTCTCTGCTTTGGAAGGGACATTCATAGATTTGCTATGCTCTCCTCATGGTTGGGTACTCTTTCTTGTCTGCCTCTCCAGGGGCTCACGTCCAGTTGCTTGTTGACCTATCCAGTCACATTCCTCCTGGGGTGAGTCAAAATAGATGGTGCCTGTTGGGGCCACCACTCGTAGCCAGGCCGGAAAGAGTATTGCATATTGTATCTTCATTAGTCACAGCTTCTTCTTGACCTCCAGGAAGGATAATCTTTGTCTTTGGACCTCTTTGGAAAAATAAGGGAAGAGTCTGACCGTGATGTTGTCCACCACCAGTGGTTCTTTCTCATGGGCCTGTGCAAGTATATGATCCCTGTCTTTGTAAAACAGTAGGCGGTCCATCACTGGGTGTGGTGGTCATCCATGAGAAGTAGGCCTCGCAGGCACTCTATGTGTTCTCTCTAATGCAAAATATGGGGAAAGGCCCTCTGTTGCTACCACCACTTGAAACCATTTCTCTAGGAAGGCCACCATGCCTCTTCCCTCACTCCTCTCTGGCAGGCCAGTAAGACGCACAATATTACATCTCAATCTATTTTCAGCATCCTCTGTTCTCATTGCTGGTATTTTCACTTGGGCTTCCACCTCTTTCATCCTGTCGGCAGTCGTGGTTACAATTGGTTTCAATTCCTCAATGTCCATTTCCGTCGTGGTCACTACGTCAGCCAACCGACGATGATCGGCATGCAGAAGGCCTATTTCCTCTCTGACAATGTCTATTTTGTTCTCCACAGCCGTTCTCGAGGCAGTTATGGCCTGCAAAATGTCTTGTAACATTGGAGCTATGGGCGCTTCTTCTTGAGATGCGTTGGAGTCAGCTGGCACTAGGTTGTCTTCAGTGGCTGTCGGATCTTGACTTGGAGGGTCTGCCTCCCTCCTTCTGCTTGTTTTCCCATCTTCTCACCTGATATGCTGGACGGTCTCCCCAGAAGTCTTTGTCTGATTAGATTGCTACCTCTCCATGTCTGATGAAGTTCCATCGGAGGGAGTCGGGTCTGTCCACCTGAGGCCTTCTCTCAGCACTTCCCACTGTTCCCAGTGTAAATCGCCTTATCTCAATGTGCTTATCACCGCTCCCTTCTTCTACTTGAACACATGCGAGTTCTGCTGACTTCCAGCTTCTCTAACCCAAGGGGTAGTGTCGCCCTTTTAAGGTGTGCTAGGTTGGCAGTTTGCACAATTTGATACTTGGGCTTCGTTATGTCTTTCTCTACCCAGCTAGTGGGGCAGCTGGCAGTTTCCTGTGTGAGGGCCCCTCCAGAAGTCACTTCATAGGCCCCAGATGATCCACCAACTCTCTGTGTAGCTTGTTAATTTTGACCTCACCCTCCTCAATGCCATCTTCGCCATCCAGAATAGTGATGCAGAGCTGTTGCTCTCCCTCACTCTGCCCACGAACAGGCAGGTTTGTTGCACACTCAGCTCGGACTCTCGCACTTGCAGGGCGGACAGATTCCCCAGACCCTTCTGCCGGCTCCCTGCAATCTCGTACCTCTTCTGGGAGGAAAAAAAAGGAATTGGGGGGCCTAGCCACTCAAAGTCCTGCCGGATTGCATCCCCCTTGAGTCTCTTGACCATTTGCTTCCGACTCCTCTTACCCCAAGTCCGGATGATGGGGTCGTCTGTTGGGCCACCCAGGATTCCTTTGCCACCTTCTGCTGTCAAACCATCAGGACCGCACTTCGAGCAGCGGTCTCATGTATCGGCAGTATGCAACAAAATGGGCAACCCAAACTACCCTTGAGGGCTCAGGTACAGTGTAATGATAGGGTAAAATTGCCTTCAAGGGATTTATTTAAGTACTCAATTTAGATTATTTATATACTCAAATCCCAAGGTCAAATAAATGATTTCCTTGAGTGAAGATTAATTCAAACAGTTTTTGTACTTCAATGCAGTAGTGTATATTATGAATCTGCATGATAATCGTTGAATCGTCGAAGGAACAGGAGTGACTCTGTTGTTGCCTAGCCCTGCCTAGCCTTGCCCTGCCAGACCTAATCAGTTGATCGCGGATCGCGGATCGCGGATCGCGGATCGCGGATCACGGACCACGGACCACGGACCAAGCGGACTGTAGAGCGCAGGAGGAAAGTGCTGGCTCGCCTGGAAGAGGACGCCAAACAAGGACACCGATAGTGCTAACAAGCCATCACCGGTTAGCTTAGATACTCCTTTCCGCCGCTCCATCCCCCAACTCTCTGTGTAGCTTATTAATTTTGACCTCACCCTCCTCAATGCCATCTTCGCCATCCAGAATAGTGATGCAGAGCTGTTGCTCTCCCTCACTCTGCCCACGAACAGGCAGGTTTGTTGCACACTCAGCTCGGACTCTCGCACTTGCAGGGTGGACAGATTCCCCAGACCCTTCTGCCGGCTCCCTGCAATCTCGTACCTCTTCTGGGAGGAAAAAAAAGGAATTGGGGGGCCTAGCCACTCAAAGTCCTGCCGGATTGCATCCCCCTTGAGTCTCTTGACCATTTGCTTCCGACTCCTCTTACCCCAAGTCCGGATGATGGGGTCGTCTGTTGGGCCACCCAGGATTCCTTTGCCACCTTCTGCTGTCAAACCATCAGGACCGCACTTCGAGCAGCGGTCTCATGTATCGGCAGTATGCAACAAAATGGGCAACCCAAACTACCCTTGAGGGCTCAGGTACAGTGTAATGATAGGGTAAAATTGCCTTCAAGGGATTTATTTAAGTACTCAATTTAGATTATTTTTATATACTCAAATCCCAAGGTCAAATAAATGATTTCCTTGAGTGAAGATAAATTCAAACAGTTTTTGTACTTCAATGCAGTAGTGTATATTATGAATCTGCATGATAATCGTTGAATCGTCGAAGGAACAGGAGTGACTCTGTTGTTGCCTAGCCCTGCCTAGCCTTGCCCTGCCAGACCTAATCAGTTGATCGCGGATCGCGGATCACGGACCACGGACCACGGACCACGGACCAAGCGGACTGTAGAGCGCAGGAGGAAAGTGCCGGCTCGCCTGGAAGAGGACGCCAAACAAGGACACCGATAGTGCTAACAAGCCATCACCGGTGAGCTTAGATACTCCTTTCCGCCGCTCTAGCCCCCCTAGCCATGCGGCATGTGTCTAATGCGTAGTACAGGGAGGGGGTCGGAGTAGGACTGCGGACCGACGGTGTGCCGTAGTAAACGACGAGAATCAAACTGTAAGCAAATTGGAAGCCATTAGCGGGTGTGAAAAACAGTACCCTGCACCCAGGACGAGCAGAGCGGGGTGTGGGGCAGCGCAGGGTGCAGTTTGGGAGAGCACCCTAGGACGCCGTAGTAAGCCGGTAACCGGGTACCAGTTACCCCTGGCTGTGCAGTAAACACAGAACTCAGCACTCGTGTGTGCCGACCGACTGTTTAGCGGCCCCCAACCCCCACGGAAGCACAAGTAGACAGGGTGCCCAGTCTGGAGAATAGGAAGACCTAAGAAATCAACAGAGGCACTGCTGTAGGGGGGGGGAGCCCAGTGAAAACTGTTAAACTCTGAAACCAAAACGAGAGAGGAAACAGTACAAGGAGAACAAGGCGAGGAAAAAGCCAGAAGATATCGCAAGAGAGGACAACAGGGGCGGCAGGCAGGCAAGCCGGTGGGTATAAGGCACAACAGAGGTAAGTGTAAAGTTACAGTTATTCCTTTTTAAACATTTAAAATTAAGAAACGACCACACGAAACGACAAATAGCTGCACTACACATTAGGCAACCAAACCAAGAAATGGGACCGAAAAAAGGGCAAATCCAGCGTAAAGAAGATAGCCCAGAGAAGAGTAAAATATTAGAGGGCTCAATATCATTGGAAGAGAGCCAAGAAAGCCAGGCCTCAATTACGGAGAATAATAAAGGGCGACGCAAGAAAAGAAAAGTTAAAAGGGCAATTAAAAATGCCAAACAGGCTAAAAGGGACTGTGTTCAAACAAATTCCAAACAGAAAGACAATACGCTAACTTCCAAAGCTATAAAGGATTTTGTAGGGAAACACTACAAATCTATAGAGCCAGTAATAAGTCTGGACCCCGAGGAAGATATGGAAGAACATGGCGCGGAGAGAGAAGGAAAGATAGGAGCAGCAGTGGTGAATCCCGATATAGAAGCAGGAATGGAGGATTCTGTATTAATAAACCTGACGCTCCAGAGCCAAAATATCCACATCTCAGCTCCCCGTCTCTCATCATCCCCAAAACTATTCTCATTACAGTCACTGGGAAATGAGGAACCAAGGGGAAATGAAATACAGAGCCAGAGCCTTATTTGGGGCGGTGAGCCAGCCCAATCCCCACAACAACAAGGCACCCAAAATTCTATTCCACAGCAAGAACCCACAAGAACAGGTCATCATACAAACCCAGACAGAGACCAAACACAGGATTCGGAGTGTTCCGTAACACCCACTTCCTCATTGGTGGACCTGATATTGATGTTACAAAAGACACTACAAGGAATCCTTGAAGTAACTCTCTCAAATAATGGAGTGCTGAAAGCTCAGAAATCGTACCTAAAAAAGATCGAAGAGGAACTAGCGGGGATAAAGAACCAAATGCCAAGGATGCTAAGCCCAACAGTCACTGAACAACCGACTGATTAAAGTGTAGAGATTGAACTGGTTGAGGCATCCGCGGGAAGCCCAGCAGGATACCCACAACCAATAACCCAAAATCCAACAAATGACTCTGTGGAAGCATCAGAAAATGTATATATCTCCAGACGCCCAATGCTGATAAAAAGGCGCGGGGTGTATACAGTGGCCCCCCTTAAGAGTAGGGTTAGAAAGAAGCGAGAGCAAACCTCAAAAGTAAAGAGAAAAGGGAGGAAAGCAGGGAGGGAGGCACAGGCAGACCTAAACGCATCAGCCCCAATATACGTACCAAATAGACCAAGGCAAGGGGAGTATAACCTAAGAACGACCCCGATAAACCCAAGAAAAAACTGGAGAACAAAGGTCACAAAAGAGAAACCATTAACACCCTGTATTACGAAACAGAAAGTAAGTAAGAATAGCCTCAGGACAACCAAATAGGGGTCATAGAGTCGAAAGCCCACAAGACCAGGTAATTCCAAGAACGGGAAACAATGGGCTGCGGACATGGAGACCAAAGGCTAGACAGCACCAATATGAAACTCCCAAAAAAGCACAAGAGAGAGAGAAAAATAAATGGATGTATTTGGACCACATGCAGTCGGGGAAAAGGGGAAGTACGAATAGGAGTACGAATAGGAAAAGGAATCCCCTGAATAGAGCACAGATTTTGAAAGTCTTCGCAGAATGTAGTAGCCTATGTGGGATCAGTTCAAGCGATCTTCGGCAAATTGGTTTCGTTGAGACCAGAAATGGTAAAGAAATAACAAAAGTGTCATTACACTCAGTCATAGTAAAAATGGCAATCCTAAAAGCCACCAGCGAGATAAACCACCTGGGAATAAGGATAGTTCCGGAGAGGGAAGTAAAAGCCCCCACTGACAATACCTTCTTAAAATATCATGCAGGTTTAGGGAGAAGACAGGTGAAATTATATAAAGATGAGGAAGGAAACCAAAGCTGTCTGAACATAGAAATAGACAATACAGGAAACGAAGACCCATGGGGTAATTGGTCACAATGTAGTAGCCCAAGGTTCGATCTAAATGAGAGTCATACGGAGGCTGAAGGAGAAGAGGGTGGCATGAGTGAGGTAGAATAGGATGAGGGGGTGTCGCAAAGTCTAGGTCTCCTAACATGGAATGTGAATGGGCTAGGCAATGAGATAAAGAGAGAAACTATAAAGGACATAGTAAATAAAGTGGACATTGCCTGCCTTCAAGAGACCTGGACATGCGATGAAACCCCGATCAACGAAGGATACCTACAACTAAACCGCCCGGCTTTGGTCGCCCGTCGGGGGGATTAATGACATTGGTTTCAACAAAAGTGCTCAGAGAAGTAACACCGATAAAAATGAAATGTAAATGGGTTCTGACTAGCAGAATAGAATTATTGACAGTGGAAAAGAAGTATAAAATGTTGACTGTAATGAATGTATACATGCAGTGGGATAATGGTGTAGAGTACGAGAATGAGATGAAGCTGTTTAAAGAAGATGTAGATTTTGTAGTAGAAAAATACGTATTGGATACTGTGATAATAATGGGGGATTTCAATCATAAACTAAACCCAAAAAAGGCAGATACTTGGAACAGAGAAATGTTAGAGGTGTTTGGAATAAACCCAGCAAGCTTCCCAGTAGGGGAGATATTGAAACAGGAATCAGATCTGGTATATTTCCTAGGAGGCAGGGGCTTTCAATGCTTGAATGGAAGAATGAAGTATGACTGCCCAGCAGGGAAAACCTTTAAAATAGGCTCTCAGAATTGCCCAATTGATTACATGTTTTTACAAGCCTGGAACTTCCCCCAAGTACTGGAATTTAAGTTGGAACAAAAAGAGATTAGTGACCATAACCTTCTGCACCTAACAATACAGGGGGGAAGAAGCTTACCCAGAGATAAAGTGATCCCCCAGGAGGTTGAGTACCCCAGACGTGTGACAACACGACTCATGGAGGAATATCAGGCAAAACTGTCAGCTATGCAAATTAAAATTGAGCCGGAAAATCTAGAGGATAAAACCTTGAACTGGTTCATAGGAAAATTAGAGGAAGTAGTCCGGTGTTTAAGAATAGAACTGAAAAGGGTCAAAAATTTTAGTGGGAAACCACCCAGTAGAGTAAAATGGTTTTCAGCGGAGTGCCAATCCAAAAAACGGGAGATTCGGGCAGCACATAGAAGACAAAAAAAGAAATTCATCCAGGAGAGACAGGACCACATAATCCGATTAAAAAGAGATTATAAAAAAATGGTAAATGACGCTAAAAGGTCATTTAAAGAGAAATGTTGGTCAAATCTGTTGGAAGCGATTGAGGAAAAAAACCTCAGACAATTTTGGAAATTGGTAAAGGCAGCCTTTAGCCCTTCTGATGGGGAACTAAAATGTGTAGTTAGTGAGGCCGCATGGGAGAAGTATATTAGGGAATTGTATGGGGCAAGAGCCCCTATAACCCAGGTAGCGACACATAAATGGCAGGAAATATCAGCAGACCTTAAAGCTAAATTTAACGTAAAACAAGTTGAAGATACAATAAGAGAGCTGAAACTAACCCGTGCAGCAGGTCCCGACAATCTTCCAGCAATAATATTAAAGTCAGACGTAAATTGGTGGGCAAGATTTTTTGCACAGATGTTTAGTATAATATTAACAGAAGGCAAAATGCCACCTAACTGGAAGGGTGCAATAATTAGGCCCATCCATAAGAAAGGAAGCATGGAGGCACCACAAAACTATCGCCTGATTAACCTCCTTGATATAGGAGAGAACGTTTTTTCTAAATTGTACTGAATCAACTTAACATATGGGTAAAAGAGCTCCAGATCGTCCCTATAGAACAGGGAGGATTCAGGGAAGGACACTCCACAATAGACCATGGTTTTGCACTGTGGGCGATGGCGAAGAAGTCAACGGAACAAAATGGCAAGTTATGCTGTTGTTTCGTTGACTTCCGAGCAGCATTTGATTCAGTTGATCGTGCATGCCTATGGGAAACACTATTGAAAGTAAATATTCCCAGTGACCTTCTGTCAATAATAAAGGAATTACACAATGAGAACTGGGCGCAAGTCATCAAGGATACGGTGGGCTCTTTAACGCAAAAAATACCCATAGACAACGGTTTAAGACAGGGTTGCGTGTTAGCGCCTCAGTTATTCTCTATATTCCTGTCAGACCTCCCGGCCCATCTAGAGGTCGAGGGTAGCGCAAGTCCTAGAATGGACGGAAACAAGGTGTCCTGCCTATTATATGCTGACGATTTGGTTATAGTAGACCAGACAGAGATAGGCCTCCAAAGAAAGCCTAATGCCTTCAACGCATACTGTGTTAGTAAATTTCTAACTGTCAACCTAGATAAAACTAAAGTCCTTTGCTTTGGGAAAAAAATAAGCAGATTTAACTGGTACCTAGGTGAGCTTAAACTGGAGACGGTTAATGAGTATCGCTACCTAGGTATATGGTTTGACAAGAGACTAAAATGGGATACGCATTTGGATACACAAAAAGCCAAAGCACACACATCGATATGCGGCTTAAAAATGTTTAATAGGGATTATGGAGAGATGTCACACCGACCAATGCTAAGGGCCTTTGAGGCAATGATACCCCCCCAAGTTCTGTACGGGGCAGAAATCCTTTATTTGAGCGGTAAAGGAGCCTGGGACTTGGTGGAGGGAAAATGCCTCAAAGGACTCCTCTCTCTCCCACAATCTGCTATGGTGCAAGCCATAAGAAGGGAAATAGGCACAAAGTCCTGGGAGATACTAACTCAAATGGCAATACTCAGACTTTGGAAACGACTGGAAGACCCAGAGGGACAAAAAGTAGCACAATGGTGCAAGAAGGAAATCCTATCGAGTAATCTAAAATGGGCAAAAATGTGTAGTGAAAGAGTTACCCAAATCTGTAAAAGATTAAAGGTAGAGGTGAACCAGGAAACACATCAACTCCTCTGTACTAGGAGTGAGTTGAAATTAAAGGGGAAGGAAATATCGAGAATGACCGATATGGAATATTTAGCGAAAAAGAAATCAATAACACATATGATGGGCGCTTGGATAAATGAAAATTGGTTCCCTTACCTAGACATCCTACCCAACCGCGGCCTCAGGCAGGAGATCTTAAGGCTGCGGGTTGGTATAAACCCATTGTTAACAAATAAAGATCTGAAAATGAAATTGTTAGATCAAAATGGGTGTTGTAAGTGTAATTTGGGGTGCAAAGGAGACCTGGTACACATCCTTCTCGATTGCCTGTCATTACTGGAATAGCGGAAACGGTGGTTACGACCCGTGTCCCTAAAATATGCTATAAGCTCTAGAGCGCAGGCAGCTAACTTATTAACTGAAATCCCCACCATCGATATTGCGATTGCTCTTGGGAAATACATAAAAGCAGTACTGAGTGATCTAAGAAACCGGGAATAATATGTAGATTCTAAAGTATTTTAATTTAATGAAATTAGTCTAGCAGAAGGGAGTTGTATGGGTTTTATTCATAAATGCAGAATGCTAATTTAAATGCAATTTTATGGTTGTCGGCAAAGGAAGAAGTGCGTGTAAGAGTTTTAACTTATATTGGATTAATTTTAATGTTATAATGTTTTAAATGTCTTGATGTGAATATTTTATTTTTTGATACTGCCTCTTGCGCCTGTTTAAATGACTAAGGTCATAATAAACATACCTCTTGACTTGACTTGACTTGATAATCGCTGTTCTCACCTGTGATTCTTATACACAACTGCATTGAAGTACGAAAACTGTTTGAATGAATCTTCACTCAAGGAACTCATTTATTTGACCTTGCGAGTTGAGTATATGAATAATCTAAATTGAGTACTTAAATAAATCCCTTGAAGGCAATTTTACCCTACATTTATCGGCAGCCAGCTCTGCAAATTTCTTCAACCGAGGCGGGGTGCTCAGGCCTCTGATTAGGCCACAGAATGCTCCCTTCTCCTCCTCCGCACCCGCCGTTCCACGTTCTTGTTGCTCTCCTAGGGCCACTCACCAGGAGGTCCTGCCAAAGCCGATCTTCCCCTCCGTTACCACGTCCAATGTATGTGCTAGGGGAGTCCATCTCTACACGGTCTCAGGGTCAGATCACCTTTCTCTCACCTCCATCAGGGCTGCTCCGGAGTTCGTCACTCAGGGGACGCCACCATTTTGAGCCCGGATTGAGAGTCTCTCACCACCGTGATTTTCGGGCCTCCCTGTCTGCTGCTGCAATCCGCATCAGGGACTCATGGGCCTCAACAGTCTGGGGGTTGTGGAGGAGGGGGGGAAACAGGCCCCCCACAGGTGCTTAAATCATCAGGATGGCACTTAAAGGGGATCGGCCAGTGGGAGCCTCTAGAGGAAGGCTTCTACTCCATCGGCTGCTGGCCACAACCCTCCCCCGTTGACAGTATCCTTGAGCATTTTCAGCACCCTGTTCCCCTTGCATCAGGACCACTGTCATAGGGACCTACAGCAAAGTGAATAAAAGTGCGTGGAACTGACAAAGAACTTCTTCTGTTATATTACGGATTCCTATAGAGGGCATGGCTACCCAAAACGGCCTTCCCAGTGCTAACATGAATCATGAGAAGGAGAGTGTGCTAATTATACAAAAAGGTGAGCTTTCAGCTGCTTTCTGAAACTGAGCAGGTTGATTCTTAGATGGACAGTTAGAGCGTTCCCAAGATTGGACACTAAATTGGCAAACTACTGCCCTCCACTTATCACTTTTTTGATTCTAGGAGTAGTCAAAAGTGAGGAATTGTTCGATTTTAGCTCTCTTGTATTATTGTGTGGGTCAATGAGATGACATAGGATATGTTGGCGCATGTTTGTCCTTATGTGAGATATAAAGGGCCTTAAATTCTGTCCTTTTTCTCACTGGCAGCCAATGAAAGCTGGACAAGTGGATTGTGATTTAGGAAGGCTCAGCAGGACTCTGCTGCGGCGTTCTGAAGAACCTGCAATTTCCTTGTGACATAATCAGGTCTACCTAGATAGAGCGAGTAGCCATAATCTAAGCACAAGACTACAGGGCCTTGGAACATTATCCACCTGGTTCCTGCAGGAGCCATCTTCCAGAGAACTCTCAGAAGACTTAAACAAGTCCCTGCCACTTTCTTGGCCCAGGAGGCCATGGTGAGATCTTTGTCCACGCAGACTCCCGAACTCTTTACTTCTGGTCTAGGCAAGGGGTGTCCACCCATGTATGAAGGCCAGAGGAGATGGTCCCAAAGAGATGGGTTGTTCTTAACAACCATGACCTCTGTTTTATCGCCGTTCAGATTAAGAGAGCTATTTGCCATACATTTGTTCACTTGTTCCAGACAAGTAGATCGTTTTTCCGCCGTTAGACTGATATTAGGTGCCAAAGAGACAACGATTTGAGTGTCATTGGAATACAAAACCATAGTGAGGCCAGATGAACAAATAATACCAGCTAAAAAACACATGTACACATTAAAAAGGGATCACTGACATAATATCGAGGGACATATTATCGACTACCAAAAATATCGGCGAAAAAATATCGACAGAATATTGACTTTGTATCTACAAACAGGCAAGTACTAAAATATCGAGTAAAAAATATTGTTTACAAAAATATCGACTTTATTAAAAACAATGTTAAATTAAATTAATATTAAAAATTATTGACTAAAATAGACTTAAAAATACTTAAATTACCATATAATAATTAAATAATTAATTACAGTTATAAAAAAATTTTTTACAATCATATTTGTTAAAACATATATATATATAGTAACATAATATAATTAAAACATATCCAATATTATTACCGTAGGATAGCGGAAGTGTAAAATTACTATTCCCACTCCAGAGAGTGCAACAGTAGGGAAAGGGTTGGATAGCATAGAGGTCAAAATTACTATTCCCACTCCAAAGAGTGCAACAGTAGGGAAAGCGTTGGATAGCGTAGGGGTAAAAATTACTATTCCCACTCCAGAAAGTGCAACAGGAGGGAAAGGGTTGGATAGCGTAGGGGTAAAAATTACTATTCCCACTCCAGAGAGTGCAACAGTAGGGAAAGCGTTGGATAGCGTAGGGGTAAAAATTACTATTCCCACTCCAGTGAGTGCAACAGTAGGGAAAGTAGATACATCATATATTAATATCTATAAAAAAATTAATTAAAAGTAATTACCAATTTAATATAATATAATAATTAATTAATTAATCATTACAATTAGTTATCTATTAATACTAATTAATTACAAATTAACAATTAATTAATTAGTAATTAAACAGTTACTTAACAATTAAAATCGAATAAATACACAAAAAAATTTAACATATGTAATTAGTTATAATTAAATTACTTCCCACCCTATTCCCCTATAAACCCACAACCCGCTACAGAAATTAAATTACTTAAATTAACATAAATATCAATTAATCAATTAAATAAAATTAATTGGCAATTAAAATGTAATTAATTACCAAATAAAAATTATTTAACAATTAATTATAAACAAATACCAATAAATACATTTACATATTTAATTAATTATAATTAAGTTACTTCCCACCCTATTCCCCTATAATCCCACAACCCGCTACAGAATTAAATTACGCAAAATTTAAATGACAATAAATTCAATATTTAAATTACATTATAACATAAATAAACACTTTTAACACATAAAATACAATATAAAAAATTCGAAATTTTTAAAAGTTCAATATTTTTCTTAACCTATAGTATGTACTTCGATATTTTGACTATCTATATTTTAAAATTCGATATTACATTACTTACCTTCAAAGCGATATTTTTGATGTCTATATTCTGTCCATTCGACATTCTGTCCAGCCTATATTTTGTACTCGATGTTATGTCCATTCGATATTTTGTAGTCGATATTTTGTCTGTTTACCATTAAAAAGTGCAGGGCTCAGGGATGAGCCCTGGGGCACTCTACACTTAAGCTGATGAATCCCCGACATACAGGATCCTTCCCTGACCTGGAGCATCTGTTGAAGAGGAATGAGGTCAATCATTTTAGAGCCTATCCAGTGATGCCTAGTGTCTTGAGCCTGTGTTGAAGGATAGAGTAGGAAACAGTGTTGAATACTACACTCATGTCGTGGTAGACAAGAACAGCTGTCCCTCCTTGATCTAAGGTTTTTTTAAGCTCTTCGGTGGCCCTTAAGAGAGCCATCTCTGTGCTGCATCCAGGTCTGAAAACAGATTGCATCTAGTGAAGAAGATTATGGATTTCCCAAAATGTGGTCAAGTGACCATTGATCCGTTTTTCTAAGATCTTGCTGACACCTGAAAGTATAGATATTGGTCTGTAGTTTTCTGCCTTGTCAGAATGTAGGGAGGGCTTTTTCAGCATTGGGCTAACAATCACATGCTTCCAGGGATCAGGGACTTGTCCCCTTTCCAGGGATAAATAGTACATGGCCATCAAGGCTATTATTATGATGTCTTCTCCTTTCAACAAGATATCTATGGGGACTGTATCCAATGAGGAACCAGCCTTGACTGCTTTCGCTGCTTCCAAGACAGTATTACTGCCTAGATTAGGAAAAGTTGAGAGGGCTGGAAAAGCTTTGCTACCTGGTAGTCCCTTATTGACAGCAGGAAACAAATCTGAATCACCTGCCAGAGAGTCATAAAAAAGACTAACTTTTCTGAGAAAAAAATTGGCAAGCTCTGTACAATATACCCTAGGGAGGAGTACCCTCCTGCTCTGGCAACGTTAGGTTTTAGTAAAGGATTTACTATTGAGTTAGTTTCTTTGGGGGCTTGTGAAGACATAGAGATCCTATCAGCAAAATCTGCTAACCTAGTCTTCTTGATTGCGTGCTATTATTGTTTCTAAGCTTTTTTGTAGATAACGTTTCTGTCTTTGTCATATTGAGCTCTCCATTTTCTTTCCTGTATCTTACATTCCTTCTTTAGCTCCTTAATCTCTGAGTGAACCATGTAGCACTAGGTTCGAGAGAACTTCTTACGTTTTCTTGAACTGACCACCTCTAATGAGGACACAATCCATTCCTCAAATGTCTGGTAAACAGTGGCAGCATCTACAACCGGATCCAAGCCTACCTTTGAGGTAAATGTTTTTGTGGACCGTGCTGGTCCCCCTGACTAGCTCTACTCACAAAAAGAGAAGGACTTAAAACGTATGACAGAGGAGACCCTCCTGTAAGCAGGTCTGTCTGTGTCTCTGCTGCTAACGACGCCTAGGTGCAGACCAACACCGAGTGGAGCGCTGAATTTTTTTAAAGAAAAGATCAAGCAAGATGAAGGGTGAAATGAGGTGAGGAAAAGTTTTCCCAAGGGGATCACAAGTGCAGAAAAGAGTATGTGCTAAAACTACTTCAGGAAGTACCACCTACAATTCTTTATTTTTGGTCTCCCTTGGCAGGATGAAAAAAAATCAAAGAATGGGGTGTATGGGAGAAGTTGCCCTCCTTACCCCCTATTGCATATCCCCTGACTAGCTCCCAGTTGCCTAAAGTAACTCTAAGTGACCGCATTTTTAATTACCTGAAGTTTTCCTGAAGAAATTCCTCAGTTCATATTACTATATCTTGCCAATTCTATGGATCTTTTTCATTGTGGTGTCTTTTATAAATTGTTATTAGGTTTCTCGAGTGTCTTGTCAGTTTTATCTTCAAATTGTTTTGGTGCTGTTTAAATGCATTACCTTTGTTCCTTTGTGTAAGCCTTGCTGCTGTTTAGAGCCACAGCTACCCAGGGTGGAGCTGAAGGTTTGGCAAATGAAGCCTACTAGTCCTAAAGGGTTTGGTAAGTGTAGGACACAGTGCATTTACCCAACCACATCATATAATAGACCCCCTCTCCTCAAAGACACACTGTGCATATTTTCTGTCACTTTGTATACCTGAACATATTCTGTCGTCGATCACAACACAGCACACCTTCAACTTTGCCCAAGCATTGTGCAGTTATTTCTCTCACTTTATTGTGCAACTGGCCTGTTACTATACAGGACAGCCCTAGTATAGTTAAAGCACTACACTCTGAATGGATCAGTATGTGCACTGCAAGCCCCTGTCTAGCGATGTTTGTGTTCTCAGCCCTGGTACAGTACTTTGAAACCTTTAACCGGCCTGTATAACCTCCAAGTTACCTTCCAAGCAGGGGCGGCTCTAGGCTCATGGCGGCCCTGGGCAGGGAGCGTAGGTAGGGGGCCCAGGAAGAGGGGTCCGGGCGAGGCGGAGCCCCCGGAGCTCAGGAAGGGGGTCAGGATGTTTGGAAGAGGAACAGAGCCGGAGGCCGCCAAATCCCTGCCACTGGGGCCGCCACGCAAATATCTATTCATCCTCAGAGGATTATTATATTAAGGATATATCTTGGTGTGGCGGCCCCTGGGGTTTGGCGGCCCTGTGCAGGTGCACAGCTTGCACATGCCTAAGGCCGGCCCTGTTCCTAGGGTCGGTACCGCTTTTCCTGTAGTAAGATGATGCACAGAAGATGGCAGCGGGCGACAGTGTGCATTCTATCAGTCTTTATGCACTATATGCACAATTCCAGCCACGGAGCAAAAGTTTGATTAACACTCAACCAGTGAGCATAAGCATAAACCTGCATCGTGGTACTGCCTCATGAGCCTTAGGGGTAACTACTCCTAAGAGAGTGGGAGCACTAACACTGCCAGGTGAGAAGGGATCACACACTCTCTCATCAAAGGTTAATGCTTTGTCATTAGTTCTTTTAGGATGAGAATAAAGTGTTGGTGACAGGTAGAGCCTACGCTTTATTTTTCGCACTTTTAGTGACCTTGGTCCAGGGACATACACGCGATTCATAATAGATGCCGACTACTTTACATTCCTAGATTACTTACAGGTAATCTTCATTGCTCTAATTCTTCCTTCCTCGTCCCAGAACTTACTCATTGAGGATTTATCCTTTACCCCTCTCCCCCAAACGGTCATAACTTCTGAATATTTTTTTTCCATTTTCATGGATAATGATAGTCATCCTTCTATAAATTCCACTGCCACCAAAGGTTCTTCCTGTTTTACAAAGCATGCTATGTGTTATGTTATATTGATTTCCATAGTGCACTAATCACTTGAGAAGGTATCCAGGCGCAATCAGACTGTTGATGAAGGTTTGCACTAAGTGAGGGAGGGTCATAAGTACTGGGAAGAGGAAGGAAAATAGGAGTAATGAAGATTATGGATAAGCGATCTAGGCTTTAATTCTTCATTTCCTACCTTGTCCCATTCCTTACTCTTTGAGGGTTTACCCAAGCAGTATGCCTTCATCATGGTCTAAAAGCAACAACCTGCAAGCCACATTACCAAGACAACAGCAACCCTGGTGCAGAGAAGCCACACCTACATAATTTGCTGAACCCTGACGAATCAAGATGGGGAACAGCCTTTACGACGCGGCTGTTACATCGCCGTGCCGTTACAACGCGGTCTTTTCAACGCAAGTCGTTACCACGACTTGCGCTGGAGGGCGCTGCAGGACAAGGAATTTTTTAATTTACTATCCAACACCTTCCCTACTGTACGTAGGCTGGTGTTGGAAGAGTAAATAAAAAAATTCCTAAGTCCGCACCCCCTCCAACGCAAGTCGTTGTAACGACTTGCGTTGAAAAAACCGCGTTGTAACGGCACGCGTTGTAAAAGTACGCGTCGTAAAGCCGTACATCCAATCAAGATAGCTTATCATATGATCAACATCGATTTGAGAAATTGCTACAGCGTTAAAAGGGAATCCAAATTCCGAAACATAAATCAACTCCCTTCGCCACATGCTTTCTGAAAACAAAAGTGAAAAAATGAGCAGTCCATGTGGAAGTCTACAGCTGTCTACAAAGCATACTCCTCCAGGAGGTGGAAATTTTCTGTGTAAAAAATGTCTATACTGACCCTAGAGGATATTTGCCCAAAATCAATTAAGCAATCGAGAATCACTATTTCACCCACTCACAGAATATTCAAAAGGTACATATTCTATCCTAGCTGTCCTAAAAGTTGATAATATAGAAACCCTGTGAGATTGGTTGTCCCCAGCTGAACCAATAGAAAGCTCCCAGAAGATTTTGGTATGGATATAAACATCTTAGGACTTTGTCTCCAAGTAACCAACATTTTTGAAGACACAAGGACTGGACTGTAAACGCATGAAAGTTTATGGTAGCCACTTGACCAAATGTTGTCAAAATGTTTTACTGCAGAAAAAATAAAATGCATTTCGAGATACATCCTCTTTCCTCGTCCCAAACATACCTATCTCCAAGATGGAATAATCCGGGGCGCCCCCTCCGATCCTCCATAAATATAGCGAGTGACACTTGTTCAGAACAATCCTATGCTAAAAGCGAGATAGCGTTAAAAAAAAGGAAGTTCTGTTTTCATCACCGTCTTGACACCAATTATGTATCCCCTGTCTCCCTGGCAATTAAAAGGGACCTTCTTTGGCTTCCTTTGGTAACCTATCTCTCCTCCTGTGCTCCAGTTCGTCCCTCTTTAACCCTTGATGCAGCAGAAGTAAGAAAACCTCCATGAATGTCCTATTGCCCTTTTCTTTAAAATTTTGTTCCCCAAGGTTCTATTAAAGTACATTTACCTCGTGCTTATTTACTTTGTTCCTGCTATTTTCATGCTTGTTATACTTGTTTTTCATGATAAATTAATGACTTGTTTATTTTCTCTTATGTATTTTACATTTGCTCATGTTTATTGCTTAAATTGTATCTTATTGTCACATGAATTTTCCTGTTTCTTCATTTTTACCCCCTTCCCCCCCTTTTTTCCTATCTTCAATAAAATCAAACTTTAAAAAAAAGGAAGTTCTATTGCCAACATTTGTTTTCCCTTTTTTCCTCCTCCTCTTCTTCTTTTTCTTTTACACATTTTCTCCTTATCCCAAAAACTATATGTTTATAACAGAAAGCTGAGCAAAGAGTCTCATTCAGCTCTTCATTAACTGTATATCTTCACCAAAGAAATGTCTATGGCCAGTCTTTCTGGTTGTTTTCTCCTATCATCCTCCCAAAAATGTTCTTATGGCCCCTATGCACCACCTTTTTCAGAGAATCTTGCGGTATCAAAGATAATACCTCTGAGATAGTCAACATTTTGTTAATCAAATACTGTGCACAGTTCTTACCCTTCAAACAACTTAAAAAGGGACTAAATTCATAGCCAGTATAAATCACTCAATGTATTGACAACTCCGAACGAGCAAATGCTCCTCTGATTTTCCCTCTACTAATTGTTCTACTCTACTGGGTCAGATATAATGATGTTTTATTGTTACCCAATCCAAAGGAAACCTTTCCATCAACCTTGAAGGGTGGAAATTCAAGTGGATCTACTGAGATCTAAACGTAAGACCAACAGAATAAAACAACAATCTCTTAAGCAACAACATCCTCCACCAAAATGGAATGCTGACACAAGTTCAACTTAAATATAATCTTATAAAAGACTTTAGGAAAAGAGCATAACACCTCTTTAAATAAGCTAAATATTCAATAGGGTTGCAATCAAGTTCTTTCGTGTCATCTTTGACATTTAAAACCTCTATGATCCTGCTCTAGCACTCCTAATTAACCACTGAAGATGATCAGGAGAGACTGATGGCTTCAACTGTCAGAAGTATTGCTCATCATCAAACAAGCAGGGGCTTCATAAATAAGGAAAAACAAGCAGGTCTCCACAAATGGAAGATTTAGTTACTCAACACAATAAATTGTAATCCTCAAAAATATATGGTTCTTATACCCTTGATATAATCCTAGCAACAGGAGAAAATAGCACAAAATATGAAAAATATGTTGCTATTTGAACATAATACAAGTATCCTTAAAGTGCACATTAATCCCACAGGGCATCTCAAGACACATAACCAGGTTCTAGAGGGAGGCTAGACCGGTGGGCCAGTTCTGCTTTCTAGAGCCTAGGGCTGAGCCTGGGACTGCTCCGGGAATAGACATTCCATGGTGTTGCCTGAAGTTGCCTTCTTTCTCTAAGTACCAGGGACAGGACTGCTTGGGAGCAAGAGTTTTTGTAATGATCCATTCAAACCTGAACAATTTAGAAAATTGATTTAACTTTTTCTCATGATGAGTGTTGGGATCATTTGAAATGAAACTGATAGAGCACCATGTTATTTTGAAAATTGTAGGGGTGCATCATAATCACCCGTAGTCAGCACCCGCATATTTAGAGGACCATGTTAGTGTGTGATTTTATATTGTAGTACTAGGCCGGGGATCAGTGCAATATGTATTTGTGTGCTTATATCATTTAAAGACTGATGTAGTGTCCTGTTCGAGAATGTGTCTTAAATAACGTAGAAATGATTGCTTCATGTTTAAAATGTTGCATTAGATTTGAACGTGTCATATTAAAGTTGCACATGTAGGTTGCCCAATAAAGAAACGCTTGATGCTAACATGAGAAGAAATAATGTTAGGAAGTGTAATGAAATATTGCTTTAGAATGGTCTAAATGTGTTGTTTATGTTGTTGTATTAGAAATGCATTTAAAGGTGTAAATGCCTGAGACATGAGATTGCCAGCAGAGGCCTAACTGTAATTTTCTTAGCATAACCAGAGATGCAACTTCGAATGATATCCCTTGGGAAAAGGCTCCTTTTCACAGTTAAATTCGAAATTTAGCTTAGAGCGTGTGTAAGATTGTTTTTCATGCATTTCGTTTGCAGGTGCAAGGCCACGTAGCTTGTTAGGTAGAAATAATCCATTGTTTTAGAAGTTAGGTTGGTAGGAGTGAGAACGAAGGGAGTCTACTGGTATCAAAGCTGCAACATTTAGCAGAGAAGGTGCCTGGGACCCAAGGACACAGCAACAGTTTTTGGAAGAAGACGGACCTGTGCTGGACGAGTAAGAGGGGCTGCACCTGCCAGTAGGAGGTGTGCCATTGGCATGTTTACTGTTTTTGGATTTTGTATCAGGGAAAGTGCCCCGAGGGAAATTAGTTGCAGTTGCAGTTGGAGGCAGTCTCAGTAGTAGGGAGGTTAGAGTTGGAGTCCTATCTAAGGCAGTCCAATTGGAGATGCAGTTAGACAGGTGTCTCAGTGGGAACTAGGCAGGAGAAATTAAGGAGCATCCTAGAACGAGATCAGTAGCTTTAGCTAACTATTTGAAGAAAGTGAATGTGCTTCTTAGGGAGCCTTCACAGCTGACACCTTTTTCTCTTGTCTGGGTGGTATGCTATGTAGGGATGTCACCTTAGAGTTAGTGTAGGGACAGACTAATCTTTTCTTTCCCTTTGGAACAGATTCAATCGAGACTTCCAGTGCGAACTATTATCGGTTGCCTAATGCTTCTGAAACTAACATTGCTCTTTATTCTGAGTCATCTGAGACTTCTGCGTAGGATTATGTTTGTAATAGTGGCAGTTTATTTCTTGAACCTCTTGCTGAGGTTTTTGTATGCTTAGTTATTTTTAGCTTTGTAATACATCTTTAAACTTTACTTCGTAGTCAGTGGTCCTTTGGATTGAGATGTATTTGGTCTTTGGAAAATTGTTATAAGTATGAAAATAGAGAACTTCCCTTTACACTTCTTTGCAGACTAAAGAGATTCAGTCGGCCAGGGATTCTAAGGATTGGTAAGGAAAAATCAGTATGAGAATCCCAGCCTCATCTGTTGGTAGCCAGAGGAAGGTTTGTCTCTGGAAGTAAGGGAGTTCTAAATTAGGATACGAGTTTCCCCAAGGCCCATAGAATTCAGGCGATGACCGTCCAGTGGATTATCGGCGGAAGACGGTGTTTCGTGGAAACTGACGGAGAGTGACGGTGCGGTGAAAGCAGCAGTTCGCAGGAGAGTGAATATGAACAGGGTTATATGTTGTTAGATTGCGGTGTTTGTGTTGTGATGTCTTGTAGAGTTGAAATGCTTGTTGTATGAAAGGAGATCAGGCTGTGAGCGCGTGCAGCCCAGGAAAGTCTTAGGCTCAAGGAGTAGCTTAAGCAGTTACAATGTGGCAGACAACCACCGTAATTGTCGACCATTGTTAAGGGGATCGTGAGGTACCATCGATTGCCCGCTGGACCGAGATAGGGGGAATGAGTGTGTGACTGCATGAGTAACTGACGCTGGTCGTGGGTTGCAGAGTGTATGTAATTTATCAGTTGAGGTGATTGTCCGGTCGTTTCGTGGACAGACAGTTGCCAGTTTCCGGTAGACAATTACACGACTGTGGACGTACAGTCAGACTGTGGATGTACAGTCAGCGAAGTAATTACTTGGATGTACAGGAGATTATTTGGGTGTATGCATGGGATGTATGCGTGAGTGAGAATCAAACTGTAAAAGAGGGGAACTACTGCAAGCGGGGCAAAAGTGACATCAGAAGGTGCAACGCTGTGATAGAGCGGTTGTTGTGAAGCCACGCTGGGATTGGTGGATTGTCATCAGGAAGTAAATAAGCACTGCAAAAAAAAACCCACTGGTTTCATCATGAAATGTTTTAAAGTTTTGCGAGATTTGTTAAAAAAATAAAAGAATTTAGAGCCCCGGGGGGAGGGTGAAGAGGCTTCGCCCGAGGACACTCCAGCTCATTCCATGGCTACGGATGTGGGTTTGCATACTATATTGTGGCTTGAAAATTGGTGTAAAATGACTGAAGGAAATGAGGAGTTGGCCTTTTCCAGATATGGAACTTTTAGATTGGAAGTGCTATACCAGTTGAAATCGATTATGGTTTCTTTGCGACCTTTGCCTAGACTAACACAGTTTGAGGCATTACATGCATGGATTAGGGCGGCACACGAAAGAAACAGGGACAGGAGACAGGAACGAGTGAAGAGGTCAGTTAGGGCATTTCAAGATGGAAGATGGGATGCATTGGAAAAGAGATGGAGAGTACAGATGATCGAGGGGGATAAATTGTATCCATTGTTGGTCAAGTAGGGGGACACGCAGAAAACAAAGGCTGACGATGAAGACAGTGATACTGACAATAGCTTGATAGAAAGGCTGTTATCTGAGAAACCACCTCCGTACAACCCAAGGGGGATAGATCAGTTCGGCTCCACCGAGTTCTGAAGTAGTTGAATAACTCTCCATGGGGGAAATGCAGAATGCAGAAAGTGCAAATTCTAAGAGCTTACCGGATGCTCTTAGGGTGCCGGTTACTATTGATCCAATAGCGTCAGTATACAATCCAGAGCAGGTGAGGAATGGAGGCCCATCACAGACAGGAATGGAAGGAAGTGCTGACTTTGGATTGAACAGAGTAGTGAAGGGGTTGGTTCCATCACCGAGACCTGTACAGTCGAGCACACCGTTGTCGGCTACAGTGGATTCGTCAAGAGGAACAATGGATCTGAGGGGACCAAGAACGAAATCTCTGGGAGAATTGAGGTCAGATTTGAGAACATTGGAGTCGGTTGAAGGGACTCCGAGTGTCAGGCAAAGGGAGGACTGGGATCATGGGAGTGCCGAGGATAGAGTGGCTTTAAGGGACACATTAAAGAAAATAGGTGCAGAGAACAGGACAGTGACTGCAGAGAGTAGAGTGGTACATCAGTGATGCCATAAATAATGTCAGAGAACATGTGATGAGTGATGTCTAATGTGAGGTCATAAGCAGTGCATGGCGGGCGCAATTTTAACTAAAGCTGGTGAATTTCTGTGTGTTTTTGTAGTAAATGTAAATATATAAATTGATACTTGTATAGCGCACTACTCACCCGCAAGGGTCTCAAGGCGCTTGTACGAATACCGCTGTGGAACCCATCCTGGCTTTCCCTGTGAGGCGTCCACTCCTGGGCACCCCCAAGGAGGAGGCCAGGCATCCTTAGCGTTGTGGGGGCTGTTGTGGAGATTAAGCAAGCTATTGCCCAGAGTTGCCGAGTGGGACTCCATGATTGGAATAGGCACTGAGGCGAGAATTATCAGGTCTGTGGAATTTTGAGCCCAAGGCCTGCTGAGGTGGGGAATTGAACCCTGGTCCCGGGCCAGACCTCTGCATCAGGGTCTGCCGCTCTAACCATTGAGCCACACTTCTCCAGTTCAAAACATTAATGTTGACACGACAAATTCACCTAACTATACCGTTCCTTTAACCTTTGTTTTTTTATGTGATTTTCTAAGATTAATTTTTTTAAATATAGATCTTTTTATCACACCTAACAATTAAGCTATTTTAACCTTTGCTTTTTTTCAGTGAATTTCTAGTATTGATGTAAAGTAATATTTAATTACTATACGTGCCATGCAGTGCAGGGGTTTGGCTGCAGTATCTAGCCTGCGGTCAGGCCCTGCAGCCAAGCCCACACTGTGCATGGCGCCTGCGTCCAAGCCCTGTGGCCAAGCCCTCTAAACGCTGCCAACTCCACACTGCACAGCGCTTTCAGTCGAACATGGTGGGGGGGGGGGGGTGGGTTGGCCACAGGGCCTAGTATGCGGCCAGGCCCTATAGCTAACCACCCACATGCAGCCAACCCCAAGCTGCGCATGGCCTTTGGCAGTGCATGGTGGGAGTTGGCCACAAGGCCTGACCTGCAGCCAGGCCATGTGGCCACCCTCCCAAAGGCAGCCAACACCACACTGAAAGGCCTTGGATGTGTGCAGCATGGGAATGGCCATAGGGTCTGGCCCTCAGGACCCCTTGTCCCAGGGACTTTTTCTCTTTATTAAAGGGGAGGGTGACCGCGCAGCCTTCTCCCCTAGACTCTTTAGGCCCTAATAACACCATCCCCAGGGAGGACATATCAGTTAAGAAGGGAGGGGGGTCAAGCGGCACCCCTCCCTAAACCTTTCAAGGCCCTTGGGACCCCAGGGATGTTTTTTTTTTTTATTAAACGGGAGGGGAATCACATGGCCTAGCTCCTCATGCCTTGTTAGGCCCTTGAGACCCCATCCCCCAGGGTCATTTCTAAAAATAAAGGGGAGGGGGGAAGGTTGGACCCATCCCTGATCCGTTATTGGCCCAGGACCCCATCCCCAGTGCCACTGATTCAAATAAGGAGGGCAGTTTTTCGCTCCAGTGACTCCATCCCCGGGCCCACTTATTTGCATAAAGGGGAGGGTGCATGTGGCCCCCCATACCAGGTCTTGTTCGGCCCTAGGACCCCATCCCCTGGAGCCTGGTGTGATTTTTAGGAGAATGGGACACACAGCCCATCATGCTGGGCCGATTTCAGCCTGGGGACCCCATTTCCCAGGGGCCCCAAATTTAAAGGTGGGTGTCCTGATGCCCGTCCAGAGCACCCATCATAGCCTTTTTGGGGACTGTCTGGCCAGCTCTGCATCCCCTGCCACCCTAGTCAGTCCCCTACATACAGTGGGAGCTGGCGTTGCTCCTACCTGCAGGGAGCAGCTCCTAATTCTGCTCCATCAGGGCGGGAGCAATAGTTTCATGTGTGTTCCCTGCCCGTTTCCGTGCGAACTGAGAACAGGTAATAAGTTCACTTCCAGCTGGCAGGAGCATTTTTAAAACTCCTGTCAGCTGGGAGCGACCATGATCTTTGCTCCTGCTTGGCAGGCGTTTTGAAATGTTTCCGCCAAGCGAGAGCAAACATAGGTTTCTCTGCCTGCACTACTGTGTGTAGGGAAACCACTTTGCCACAGAGGTGGGCTCCCCAGAACATTGCATCTGAGCCGGGCCTCCGGGATGGAGTCCCTGGGACCATTAATGGCCCAGGAAGGGGGGGGGGGGGGTGCATGGTCCCCTCCCTTAAAGTAATCGCCCCTGTGGTGGTCTCCCCAGGACCTTTAGAGGTTTGGGTGGGTTGGGTAGCCTTCCTTCACGATTTTAAACAATTGTGTTCCCTGGAGTAGGCTCCCATGGGCCTTTAGAGGCTTGGGAGGGGGGAGCATATGGCCCCCTCCCCATTTTGGCAGGGTTTCATTCCTGTGGGTGGGCTTCCCGGGGCATGTCATGGCTTGGGGGGGAACGAGAATCCAGGCAGCCCCCCTCACCTTTATGACCTCTCTGGTCTCCCCCCCATTGGTTGTAGTGGGTCAGGGTATCTCTACCTTGTCCCTTTAAATTATAATTGTTTTTTTTTTACTTCAGGACAGAGGACTTAGACCCTTGTTGCTGGCAGCCAATCAAAGCAGGAGTATGACTCCTGCGTAGATGGCCCATGGGAAATAAAGCTCTCTGGGCCAATCACAATACTCTATTTTCAAACTGGCACTCCCATGAAAGTCTCTTGAGACTTTCGTGGTCCCGACCGTCAAGATATACAAGTATTTGTATCCCTTAATTTCTCAAAATTTGGTGCCATTCTGTTCAGAAGTTTTACTGTAGCCTTGTCTAAATATGGAAAATGCATGGGGAGTGTGTGTGTGTGTGTGTGTGTGTGTGTGTGTGTGTGTGTGTATCCAACAACACAGAAACCCCGGCTGTGAAGAAAGGCCCACTCCTGGGGGGTCTGTGACAACACCACGTGGTGCTGCAATATACGGGAGGAAAAGCGGGCTAGCACTTATGCAGGGAGATGCCAGCTCGAGGCTCGAGGCTCGTGAATGTCAGCTGAAAAGCGGGGCAGGTGCCTCTTGGATTTGCTCATAAGCCGAAAGGAGAAAACACTGTTTATATTGAGACTTTGTCAGCACACCCACTGGGGATGACGGTGTGCGCACTACATTATCCAGAAGGCTAGAGGGGCGACGTCCATTGATCCAGGTGTTATAAATTGAACTGTGCACGCCCATATGCGCTTTCATTCTGTCTCTACGCACGCACCTGAAGACGGAATTCCACTCCTGAAACGCGTCTGGCGTAAGAAGCTTTGATGCGTGCTCCTTGAAAGGTTCCTGTTTGCAAGCTGCCATTAAACTGTGAGCAATCAGAATTTCCTGTGGCTTTTCTTCAATTAGGGTTCCTGTGTTGTTGTATATATATATATACCTACCGCCAGTAGGTAGTTATAGTTAGGATTTTTTTCAATGCAAAATCTCAAAATTCTATTGTGAATAACTTTGGCGCCGGTTGACGAATCTGCCTGAAGATTTCCTCACATTTGCCTCGCGGAGCTCCGGTCCTTCCCTGAAAGTTTCGAGGGGATTCGTCAAGCGGGGACCGAGATAAAAAGGGGGTCCCAAAACGTATTTTCCCCATGTTCATTTCCATAGGGCGGTCGACCTAACTTTTAGCCCGAACGGCTGAATGGATTTCCACCAAACTTGGCAAAATTGTAGGGACTGGTAGCCCGATGTGCCTTTGCTATGTCTCAAGATATGTGCTCCAGTGGTTTTTATGAAAATTAACTTTGAAAAAATATATATTGGGCTACATTAGGCTATATATATGTTAGAGCCCAAATGTAGCCCAATGTAGCCCAAAGATGGCCACCAGAGACAAAAAAAAACAAATGTAGCCCAAATATCAGCCAGATGTAGCCTAACTATAGCCCAATGACAGAATGTCCCAGAGTGTTCTAAAGAACAACTTGAGCGCTAACAGTCTTACTTATGACAAAAGTATGGCACACCTGAAGTCATCTTGATTGGAATAAAGTGTTAACACTTAAAACATTTAATTTGCAAAGGAACAAAATGAGGGGGTTCATTTTGCCATAGAAATTATGATTAGTGCTGAAGAAAGAAAACTTAGGGCACATTTTGAGTGACTTCTCAAATCCTCTTATATTTCATTAAAAAAATTCTGATATGCAGTCTCCCAAGATGGCCACCAGAGACAAAAGAGCCCAAATGTAGCCCAAATATCAGCCAGATGTAGCCCAACTATAGCCCAATGACAGAATGTCCCAGAGTGTTCTAAAGAACAACTAGAACGCTAACAGTCTTACTTATGACAAAAGTATGGCACACCAGAAGTCATCTTGATTGGAATAAAGTGGTAACACTTAATACATTTAATTTGAAAAGGAACACAATGAGGGGTTTCATTTTGCCATAGAAATTATATATATATATATATATATATATATATATATATATATATATATATATATATATATATATATATATATATATATATAGATATAGATATAGATATATATATATATATATATATACTACTATTATAAAGAGAGAACTTGCACCTTTAGGCAAGGTAAACTCGGGAACCACAGCGCCAATCTACACACCCGATACACAGTTGAAATCGGCAGGGTGTGTAGATGGTCATAAGCTTTAAAAAATGTAAAAATAAACGTTATATAAAAAGTTACATTTTTACAAAAAGTAGTTCCCCCAAAGTAGCGCCGGCCGCGACTGTGCATCGTCATGTCAGGAGCAGGGGAGGAGCAGCGTCCCAGGAGCGGCGGACATGGCGCGCAGGGGAGGAGCGGTGAAGTGAGGCCAGCGGCGGAGCGGAGAGGTGGATATGGTGCGGGGAGGAGCGGTGGCGGACAGGTGGTGAGTGGCAGAGCGGCGGAGCGGAGAAATATGGACCGGCGGTGTGAGCAGCAGAGGCAAGGTAAGAATCCGGGGCAGCCAGGGTCGGGGCGGGTGGGCGGGGCACGGGCTGCTGGGGAATGTCAGGGCAGGCGGGGGTAGGGGAAGCCAGCATTTCAGGTTTGCGTGCTCTCCCGCCCCGGCCCCCGCCCGCCACAACATTGTCCGGGACACAGACAATGTTGTGGCAGGCGGGGGCCTGGGCGGGAGAGCACGCAAACCTGAAATGCAGCCCCCAGCCCCCTTCTACCCCAGGCAATGCTGGGGCGGGCTGCTAGTATATATATATATAGCTATACTACTATTATAAAGAGAGAACACAAACCTTTTGGCAAGGTAAACTCGGGAACCACCGCGCCAATCCACACACCCAATACATTGTTGTAATCCTCAGGGTGTGCAGATGGACATAGGCTATAGAAAATTAAAAAAAAAAGTAAATTTTAAAATATAACTTAAAAAAAACGTAGTGCCCTGAAAGTAGCGTCGGACGCGACGCTGACGGCCACGATGTAGCGCTGGCTGCAACGTACGTGATGGCGAGGAGGAGCGGCGGTGAAGTGAGGAGCTCAGGGAGGAGCGGCGGCTCAGGTAAGGCTCTGGGAGGAACGGGAGGGAGCCGGTGCGGGAGGTTGGCCCGGAACAACTGCAGTAAAGCTCAGGGTCTGGGGGCAGCATTTCAGGCTTGCTTGCACTCCCGCCCTGGACCCCGCCAGCCATGACATTGTCTGGGACACAGACAATGTCGTGGCGGGCGGGGGGGGACGGGCGGGAGTGCACGCAAGCCTGAAATGCTGCCCCCAGCCCCCTTCTGCCCCGGGCAGCGCTGGGGCGGGCTGCTAGTATATATATATATTCACTGAAAAAACCATAGGTTTCACACCAGTTATAGTTAGGAATTAGCATCTTAAAAACCTATTAAATTCACTGAAAAAACCATAGGTTTCACACCAGTTATAGTTAGGTGGAAATTTTACTCCCATAAAACCATTGAAATTCCCACGTTATAGTTAGTTGGACTCACTATAACTTGGGCGTGCAATGCACTGCTGATGACGTCACATATTACATCACTCATGACATGGTCAGTGACATCACTCATAACATCACTGATGACATCTCAAATGACATCACTGATGACATCATCCAGTGAATGTGTATCTTTCTGAAAAATAAATATTTTTTATATATGTATATCTAAAGGTTGATGGAAGAATAAATGGGTAAATAAATGTCTAAATGGATGTTTTTTTTGTGTAAAATTGATTGGTTAACTGACTTATTAAATGTATCTTAGTGAATACATATATTAGTGAGTAATGTTTAAATATTTAAATATCTGTAACTGTGTCTCACTTTGTGTATAAGTGGCTGCATGGGTTGGTGAGAAGCTACATGAGTGTGTATATGGGTTATTAGTTGTTTTTTTGAGTATCAGTATCAGTGTCTGTATGGTTCGGTGGGGGATATTACTTAGAGCACAGATGCATGAATGAGTGACTCACTATTTGTATGTATTTTGAAGTGTGCAAGACTGTATGGGTGGATGATTGTGTTTATGGGTGGGTTAGTGAGTATGTGTTTTTATAATTGATTGTTTAAGAGAGTAAATATGTTTCAGTTTCTGTAGAAGTATGTGTAGTGGTGTGTATATAACAGTATAATCAAGTAAATGGTTTTTTGATAGTTTATTTTCATGTGTGAATTTGTGTGTGAGTAACTATATGGATGAGTATTAGTGTGTAACAGGATGTATAGGTGTATGAGTACATATGATGAGTAAGTACATGCATGAATGACTATATAGAACTGTTGGTGAATGAGTGGATGTGTATGTAGATGTTGGAATTACCTAATAAGTTGTTGTAATTGGTATTGGTTTCTCCTTTTTTAAGAAAATGTTAGTTTCTATTTTTGAATGTGTGTGTCAAAGGTTATTTTATGCTGATAGGAGGTCTGCCACTTTGTCACAAGGATGTTGTCATCAGTGATGTCATTTGAGATGTCATCAGTGATGTCATGAGTGATGTCACTGACCATGTCATGAGTGATGTAATATGTGACATCATCAGCAGTGCATTGCACGCGCAAGTTATAGTGAGGCCAACTAACTATAACATGGGAATTTCAATGGTTTTATGCGAGTAAAATTTCCACCTAACTATAACTGGTGTGAAACCTATGGTTTTTTCAGTGAATATATATATATATTCAGATACAGCTTCGATCCCCGGTGAAGGGTAAAGAACGGGTCTCACTCGCTGGGGTGTTCTTTCGTGCATCGATTTTCGAACACAACACAGGACGCGTTTCGGCTTAGCTCGCCTTTTTCTACTGTGTACAAGTCGCACATGAAATCAGCCGCCATTTTAAACTTTCTCGGCGACAGTGTTTCCAGCACACCAATCATTGGCATAGGAAGGGGGCTTCCCCGAAATACGTGTTTACACAGCAAGCGCCATTTTAACACTTGGTTTCCTTCAAAACAGGCATTAAATTTTGTGTTCAGTATTTTAGGAACTCCAAAAACCATTTTCCACACAATATATAACAAGACATATAAATACTTTCAGTGCTTTGCTTATAAACTTGACAAAGTCCTGCAACTTAACCACCCTTTGTTGTAATTCATTGAGAAAACTCCTTGCTTTTTCTCAAAAACACTCCTTCAAATAATTAGTTTATCCTCATTATTTGATCTCAAAATTATAGCCTTATTTTCTGGCTTGCATAATTGAGCCCTGGATGGGTTTACTGCATTGCACTACTGGTTCAAATTATCAAACATAAATTCATCTAACAATTCTAATCAATTCATACTTAATGCGCTTAATAATCCAGTTTATAATACAAGAAAAATGAATATTTACATTCACGTTGTCTTATTCATTATGTATCTATACATATATATATATATATATATATATATATATATATATATATATATATATATATATATATATATATATATATATATATATATATATATATATATATATATATACAAATACCTTGCAGCAGCGACGCTTCCCCAGCGAAACACGAGGCAAGGACCATCTTTTTTCTGCATTCTTTCTTTTATTCAGCCATTAGACAGGTTGTCATAACGCGTTTCGGCCGTCCCAGCGGCTTTGGTCACATGGCGTTACAGATTGCTTTTGCCCTTTTTAAAGTGATATCGTGCAGTCACATGTTCAAATGATGGACATAAACAAAATACTACATGTATAAATACATATATATTTTTTCTCTCTTATCCTTACCATTACAAATGGTAGTTGTTAACTGTATAAATACATAGGTTAATCCTGCATTTTTTGAAGATACATTTACAATTCTCTGTTCACCTATGGGGATATGTTTTAACTTTTCAAACATTTAAACATATATATATATATTACCTACTGGCGGTCGCCAGTAGGTAGTTATAGTTAGGATTGGCTACCATAGGAAATTCCGAACATTCTATTGGGAATAACTTTGGCGCCGATTGAGGGATCTGCCTGTAGTTTTCCTTAAAATGGTCTCGCTCCGCTCCGCTCCTTCCCTGAAAGTTTCGGGGGGGATTCGTGAAGTGGGGGCTGAGAAAAAAGGGGGGTCCCAAAACATGTTTTCTCCATGTTAATTTCCATAGGACGGTCTGACAAGTCTACAGCCCGAACCGCTGAACGGAATTACGCCAAACTTGGCAAAATTGTAGGGACTGGTACGTAGATGTGCCTTTGCTATGTTTGGTGAAAATTGCTCCAGTGTTTTTTATGAAAATTAACTATAAAAACACATATATATCTATAGGCGCGATGCAGGCGCTCACCGGTGCGCGTACCGGGGAGCGCAACTGGCGCGCTACGGGAGTGCGCGAGCGGAAAGCTGATTGGCTGTCGGGTGTATGTCAACATTCTAAACAGCCCGGAGAGTCCGCCATCTTGTGTCTCGGTAGAATCGAGACACAAGAGGTGAACATAAAAAGTGGGAAAAGTTTAAAAGGGGGCAGGGTAGACATCCCCTGACCCCCTAGGTTTTTTAGAAGGACCCTGAAGGGCAAAAAAAATGTGGTTTTTTTTGTGGAAATTTTCACGGGGTAAGTGCTGGGTACGTTCCCAGGTTCGCTCTCCGGTACACGCACCCTGAGCGCACCACAGGTAAAAACAGAGAAAGAAAATAGATAATACAGCTCTTTTTTGAGAATTGGAGGTAGTTCTAAAAAGAACAGTTTTTTTCTTCTTTTTTTATGTTTTTTCAGAACAAAAACAAAAACAGGGAATGCAAAACTGCTCAACAGGAGCAAAAAAAAGGGGAAAAATTAGGGCTGGGGAAGGCAGCGGTGTTCTTGCCTCTTGCGTGCAATGAGCTTGATGCTCTGCTCACCGTAGCAAAGCATTTCATCGCATTGCTTGCACTTTATAGTAATGTCACTAAAAACAGGTTGAATGTTAGGAATCATCTCCAATTCCGCTGCACGTCCTCTCCCTGATGTTGTGGCTCCTCCTGTAGATGTAGAGGCACCATTTCTTGGGGGATTCCGTGCCAGGTCTCGGACACTCTCCTGGGCATAGTTCTGGGGGTGCCTGCGTTGGGGGGGCGAATCATTGTTGAATTGCCAAAACTGTACTTCCTTCTTGGGTCTCCTCGGGTAAGCACAGTTTGGCAGATTTTGCATTCAACTTTGGGAGCATTCACCTTTTTTAATCCTTCAGGAATTGAAAAAAACTTCCAAATAAAATGCTCCTTGATCTTGGGCTGGGGAGGTTCTTCCTCAATGAAGCCATCTGATTCCTCACTACTGCTGGATGGTCTAGCTGCCATTCTTTGCACAAAATGGTAGGACAGAAAAAAACAGGGCTTGCAGTCACAAAAGTGAAAGAAGAAGTGAAGGAAATGGGTGGGGTTTTCATTAGTTGTAAAAAAACTGTTAACAACCAATGAAAAGAGTTATTTTAAGGTCACATGACTTGACGCGCTTACGATGCGCGCACCGGAGCGCTTCTGGGGGAGCTTACGCGGCACGAACGTAAGCGCTTCCGGGGGGCGCTTACGCGGCACACACGTAGGCGCTTCCGGGGGCGCTTACGCAGGCGCTGGCGCGGCGCGTCTAAATGACGTTTTGCTAACATTATGAAAATATGTTCAAAGTTGTAATACGGGTATTTACAATCAAAAATACTACTTTTATAAGTATGCTACTGAATGTCTTGCATTATTATTTAGTTAAATACATACTTTTTTTTCCGCATGAAGAAATGGCGCTCACGCTGCGCTCTCGGGTGAGCTTACCGGTGCGCACACCCTGAGCGCCCCAAGACAATATGATTTCTTTTTTTAAATACATTGAAAAAAATATTCTTGTGAAAAAAAATATTAGTTATAAAAAACAAGTAATAAAAAAAATCTGTTTAAAAATCGTAGGTTACAAACTTGATATACAAAGGAATTAGCTTTTAAAAAACCTTTGAAATTCACTGAAAAAAACCATAGGTTTAACACTCCTTATAGTTAGGAATTAGCATTTAAAAAACCTTTGAAATTCACTGAAAAAAACATAGGTTTAACACTCGTTATAGTTAGGAATTAGCATTTAAAAAACCTTTGAAATTCACTGAAAAAAACATAGGTTAAACACTCGTTATAGTTAGGAATTAGCATTTAAAAAAACCTTTGAAATTCACTAAAAAAACATAGGTTTAACACTTGTTATAGTTGGGAATTAGCATTTAAAAAACCTTTGAAATTCACTGAAAAAAACATAGGTTTAACACCAGTTATAGTTAGCTGGACATTTTACTCATACAAAACCATTGAAATTCCAACGTTATAGTTAGTTGGACTCACTATAACTTGCGCTTCCGCAATCCACCGCTGATGATGTCACATATTACATCATTCATGACATGGTCAGTGACATCACTGATGACATCACTGATGACATCTCAAATGACATCACTGATGACATCTCACATGACATCACTGATGACCTTATTCATGTGATAATACGATGCACCTCCTCACACTCTAATCTAACTTTTGATATATCTAGTGTTAAACACAGACTACCATTCCAGAAACCATTGACACACCAATACCAGTTACTACATACGCACTCACTGATTCCTAAGTGTACACACACATCCACTCATTCACCCATAGAATCACTCATACATACAGTCACTCATCAATACAACACTATCATAAGCACTCATACACCTATAGAGATACTCACACACTGTCACTCATCCAAGGAGTTACTCACACACCTAGTCAGTCATGCAAAGAATCAATCACACTCCCATTTCCTCATCTATACAGTTATACACACATAACCTTACTTATTTACACATATACTAACACATACTTTCTCTCTTTTACAATCACTGATACAAGTTCACATTGATCTATACAGTCACTTACGCAATCACAGGCTCTCATGTATAGTTATTAATATATGCCAACTCTCACATGCACTGTGTTTTACATATGTACTAACTTGGACATGTAGCACTGAGATATCCATTCACTCACCAACACACCCATGCACACAGTCAACCGCCCTTACAGCTGTTTCCACAGGTACTCTTGAACCCATACATCAAGTGAATCAACTGCTCACTCATCTATGCACAGTCACACACCTCTCAGCTACTCCCACACACACTCACCCTCATATACAAATACTTGGGCAACCAATGAATAACCCATATAGCCACTCATATAGCTACTAATCAACACATGCAGCAGCTTACACAACAGACATAATGATGCACACATTCAGACAGTTTAGTCACTAACCTATGCATTCAGTAAGACACATTTAATCACTCACTCATACAGTCAGTCACGCACCTACTAAATCCTTCATCCACACACTCATACATGCACTCATTCTTCAATATGTAAAACATATTTTAACTTTACAAAAACACACATTCACTGGATGATGTCATCAGTGATGTCATTTGAGATGTCATCAGTGATGTCATATGTGACATCATCAGCAGTGGATTGCGGGCGCGCAAGTTATAGTGAGTCCAACTAACTATAACGTGGGAATTTCAATGGTTTTGTATGAG